>NC_084556.2:27230000-27530000 GCF_033978685.3 Nerophis lumbriciformis
CTAAAAAATGTTTAGTTTTTATCATGGCTGTCAAATATAACGAGTGTTTATCCATCCATCCATCCATCCATTTTCTACCGCTTGTCCTTCTCGGGGTCGCGGGGGGTACTGCAGCCCAAATCAGCTGCATTCGGGCAGAAGGCGGGATACACCCTGGACAAATTGCCAGCTCATCGCAGATCATCATGTGATTAATCACAAAAAATTATCGCATAAATAATGTATACACGCCAATTAGTCACACAGTTAATTTTTGACCACTCACGCTCCTTTACCTTAACCGTGGATGGTTACCTGAAAGGTGGCGCGGGTTACATTAAAAAAAAATTCCTGTATGACATTCTGACAATAAAATTGCATTTGCAGGGATGTGAGCACACTTTGAGAAAAAAAGAGGAATATTGAGAAAAAAAGGAGGAAAATTACTATCAACACAAAGGGCTGCCACGCAAAACAAGAAAGAAAAAATTTAAAATCAAGACTACATTTCCTGCAATTGGGTGCATTTATGCACTATATTTTACCTTTAGATATACAGTATATATGTTTTGTACCACAGATTTTTTTTTTTTTTTAGTAGATACATTACTAACATTACTAACATTATCAACATTTAACATGTAATGTAAATGTCTATAACAAAACGATGGCACAAGCTCAGTTTGATGTCAATATGCAACCTGGCTATGCAGGGTGTTTTTATGTCAATACGCAAGGGTCTAACAGGTGGTAAAATGTCACCATATTATGGGACATGTGAGAAATTGAGTACAGTGGCCATCACGAGCACAGCATTAACCTATATGACCCAATCCAAACAACCTTTCCTAGTCATGGCGCAGAAAAAAAAAAAAATCAACCAGCACAAAAGGTCAACACACATGGTCACACATAACACAACTCACTTACTGAACATTGCGGATATTATTTTTTTTTAAAAGCGTCCCATCACCATAAAAATTATACCCATTTAAATCCATTGCAAGACATGATGGGAAAAATCCAAAACACTCTCTCCACACTTATCCATGTTTGACTTTTAGCTGCTAGATATTTCTGATTGATTACAAAGCTTTAAAGAGGTCGTCACGAAAGTAAATGCAAATGGAAGGAGTTGAACTTTCACATACTCTTTATATTTTATTATAATAATTAATATTCCGCCCGAATGCAGTTGAGATAGGCTCCCGAAAGGGACAAGTGGTAGAAAATGAATGAAATAATTATACATCCATTATATTATTATAATATGTAAACACACAGATATACAGTACATAGACCAATGCGGCTTGCCAGTCAAAAAAATTGCACACCCCTGGTCTATAACTTGCATGCAAAAACGTTTTCTCATTTGGCAACTCTATCCTGTAGCCACACCCCCTTGGGTATTATTGCTTGGTTGCATATGACGTCAAATCCTTTGTTCTTCTTTGCAGCTTAATTCACATGACGGTCAACCAGCTTAAGCGTGGTATTAAAACAAGTGAGAGTGAGTGTAGAGTTTGAGCAGACGTTGCCATATTGCTGTTCTGTTCTTGTGTGTTCCAGTTGTTCAAATAGAGAGATAGGTAATAGCTTTCATAGAGTCCCTAAAGAACTGGTTCATAAAGGGTAAAAAAGTCAGGGAAAAATCTATAGTCTGTCGGAGGAAATGGCTCCTAAAAACATAATTTTCATTATCTTGTGGATTACAATCGGACATGCTCGTGTCTGCAGTGATCACTTTGTAAAATGTTTGCGTGAACATTTGATTTATATGAGAAACTTCTGTGATATGCAATCCATTTTATTTTCTACTATATTAGTAGTAAATATAAAAAAAGGACATTGCATTAGTTTGTGTTCTTTTGTGGTTGCTATACCTAAATATAACTACAAAGACCTGGTTGTGCAGATAAACTCACATCATATTTAGTTCTAGTAATAAATTATGTAATTGTTGCTCCAATCCACCGTATTATTGCTGTCAATTTTCATAACAGAAACTTAAAGCTAGTTGTTGTGCAGGAAAGCGTAGTGCTTTATTCGACACGGATGACCACATTATAAAGTCTTTGGTGATATTTGTTAGCATCAAGAAAATATCCTTAATAATATTAATAAACTACATGAATAAATCTCTCGTAGGCTCAACAGCATATACTGAATCTTGATATCGCTAGCAAACATTGCAAACAACAGGGACAAATACGACTAAATAATAGGAGAACATTTGAACTTCACACCATAAAAACAACTGCAGACATGAATTGTAGATGAGACTAATATTTATAGGAGGAAATTAACGGCAAACAAACGTATCCTTTTTCTCATTGGCGTCACCATCACAGCAGCACGGCATTCGTTATGTCAATCAAATACGCCGCTTACCGATGCACGAATAAGTCCGATTAATGCTTAATTTGTGGACCGCTCCAGATGTAAAGACACAATGTGCCTTCAACCTTTTCTTCTCTAAATTTGTGACAGCATCAAATGAAGTGAGATTGTGTTTTTCTAAAGTGTATAAATCCACTTCATCCCCTTTTTTTTAAATATTCGTTCATCATCGCTTGTATATTTGCCTTTGAATCTTTCAAAATACGCCAAAATTTGCACTTATGAAGGTAAATAAACAGTAGCTTAATCATACTTGCCAACCCTCCCGAATTTTCCGAGAAACTCACGAATTTCAGTGCCTCTCCCGAAAATATCCCGGGACAACCATTCTCCCGAATTTCTCCCGATTTCCAGCCGGACTTAAGGCACGCTCTTTCCAGGTCCGTGAGGACAGCCTCTCGTCACGTCCGCTCTTTACTTCGTACTTCAGAACCGACTCCCACACTTGCCGTCAGGGTGCGCAATACAGCGTAAACCGTTGGCCAATCAAAACGTTACTTTTTGCTTGACCAACGGTTTAAAAAGTAACCACAGAACACTATAGTGTTCTGTGGTTACTTTTTGGTTGGCCAACGGTTTACGTCGTATTGCGCACCCTGACGGCAAGTGTGGGAGTCGGTTCTTAAGTATGAAGTAAAGAGACATAACTTCATCACCTCGTCTCCAACCCAGAATATTACACTGCCCATACCTATGCTCCTTCAAAGGCTGTGCTACTGGCTGCAAAGCATTGCACTTTCAAATACAACAATGAGTAGAGAGGAGTGTTATGTGTGTATATATGTAAATACACTGAAATTCAAGTATTTATTTTATTTATATGTATATATATATATATATATATATATAGTAAAATACATATTTATATATAGCTAGAATTCACTGAAAGTCAAGTATTTATTTTATTTATAAATATATATATAAGAAATACTTGAATGTAAGTGAATTCTAGCTATGAATATACTCCTCCCCCTTAACCCCGCCCCCTGGCCCCGCCCCCTACATAATTATATATATATATACATATGTGTATGTGTATATACACACATATATATATTTATATATACAGTATATATACATATGTGTATGTGTATATGCACACACATGTATACACACGTACACACATATAATATATATATATATATATATTATATATTCAGAAGAGCAGGGCTTTCTCTTAAAAACATAATCATAATGATAATCATGTTAAATATCATTACTGACACTTATTGTATAAATCTTTGTAGGTGTCTTTCTGGGTAAGAGTTTTTTGAATTTGTCTCAATAATGAAGTTGCATGCCTTTGTGTTTGTTTTTTCATTACACATTAACAGAGGTATTTAGGAAGAAAGGCTCAGATAATTGTGTTACACATCCTCGGCACCTGTCCTGGTTACCATAGAGACGGATGATCTATGACTCTGTGGACTGATTCAACTCAGTGACTGACTGGCTGACATTTGCTGTGCTACAGGTACAGCCGAAATGAGTCAAGCAGAAAATCAAGCGAGGCATGTTAGTAAATTAACAATAAGCCGTGGCAAAAGGGGTAGACTGGCATTGGAAAATGTCATTAAAGGAATAAATTAATCATTTTGTCCCTTTTTTTTAATGGAGCTTTTGGGCGAAACACGATGTAGCAGTAGCATCCGTTTGTATTTTTCTGCATAGAATGGAAAGATCCACCTGTTCATTTGTATAAAAACAACAAGCTTAAGTGTTTTTAGTGGAGGGTGAGCTCCCTCCAGGTTTGAGGACATCATGGTAATGGATGATTTCATGATTTTCTCAAATAGGGTGATTTTCTATATTGGCTGCCTTTGGACTGAGGGAGAAAAATCCATTACCTCCCACATGCACACTTTATAGTGGGTTGCATCACATCTAGTGGCCTTACACTGTTGATCTTTGCAAGGAATTAACTGCAAATTGGAATATTGAGTATTAGTGTTGAGAAAGCTATAATCTTCACTTGGGAATACTGACTAAGAGTATGTGAACCAGGGCTGGACCAAGCCTTTTTGTGGCTCCAAACAAGATTTTGTTGGTGGCCCCATTTTAGTCTTTGATATTACTTTTGTAACATGCGAGCATTGATGCATCCAAGTGGATATTGTACCACATTTTCCGGACTATAGAGATTACCAGTATATAAACCACACCCACTACATTTTAGAAGACCATTTTCTGTATATTAGTCACACCAGACTATAAACCACAGATATATAAATTGTGAAATGAGTAATTTACACATACTTTAATTGTTTCTAAACAGTGTCTGTAAAATGGCAGAACAAAACAGAAGTCATCGTCACGGACACACTAGCTGCAGGTGCTAGCTCTCCAATCAGCTAAACAGACTCAATAAATTTATGGTGACATTTTGGTGAGTTTACAAAACTGAAATAATAAAAAAGAATGCCATTTAAAGTTAATTATATGAATGCAGACACTAATACACGTGTTAACATATTAGCTAATGTTAACGACATTAGCTTTATTACATTACGACAGCACATACAAATATGCATGAAAACACTCTTACAGACATCACACATGGGATGGTTTAGTAAGTATGAATTGTTTTAGTTATACTGTAAAACGTACAAACTTTGCTTGGAGTGATAAACGAAGAATCCATATGAGTAGAAACGCTATTGACGACTAAAAGACGGAGCGGCACTTGTACTTCCGGTTGAAAGCACTAGAAGTAAATACCGTAGACATTCACTCTGCAGCACTTGCAGTTAGTGAACTCGTCCAAAAGATGGCGCCATAACAGTAACAATAACACACCCACCAAAAGTCTGTTGAAAACTATTTTTTAAATTCAAAACAAAAAATCCATAAACGAGCCGGACCATTTTATAAGCCGCAAGTAGCAGCTTGTAGTCCGGAATTTATGGCAATACAATCGTCTCTAGCCACAGGTCACTATGTGGGTGTTATTTTATGTCAATAGGGATTTCTTAACCAATTAACATCGATTAAACAAAATTTACTGCAAGTGTATCAAGTATCCATCCATCCATCCATCTTCTTCCGCTTATCCGAGGTCGGGTCGCGGGGGCAGCAGCCTAAACAGGGAAGCCCAGACTTCCCTCTCCCCAGCCACTTCGTCCAGCTCTTCCTGTGGGACCCCGAGGCGTTCCCAGGCCAGCCGGGAGACATAGTCTTCCCAACGTGTCCTGGGTCTTCCCCGCGGCCTCCTACCGGTCGGACGTGCCCTAAACACCTCCCTAGGGAAGCGTTCGGGTGGCATCCTGACCAGATGCCCGAACCACCTCATCTGGCTCCTTTCGATGTGGAGGAGCAGCGGCTTTACTTTGAGCTCCTCCCGGATGACAGAGCTTCTCACCTATCTCTAAGGGAGAGCCCCGCCACCCGGCGGAGGAAACTCATTTCGGCCGCTTGTACCCGTGATCTTGTCCTTTCGGTCATAACCCAAAGCTCATGACCATAGGTGAGGATGGGAACGTAGATCGACCGGTAAATTGAGAGCTTTGCCTTCCGGCTCAGCTCCTTCTTCACCACAACGGATCGATACAGCGTCCGCATTACTGAAGACGCCGCACCGATCCGCCTGTCGATCTCACGATCCACTCTTCCCTCACTCGTGAACAAGACTCCGAGGTACTTGAACTCCTCCACTTGGGGCAAGATCTCCTCCCCAACCCGGAGATGGCACTCCACCCTTTTCCGGGCGAGAACCATGGACTCGGACTTGGAGGTGCTGATTCTCATCCCAGTCGCTTCACACTCGGCTGCGAACCGATCCAGTGAGAGCTGAAGATCCTGGCCAGATGAAGCCATCAGGACCACATCATCTGCCAAAAGCAGAGACCTAATCCTGCAGCCACCAAACCAGATCCCCTCAACGCCTTGACTGCGCCTAGAATTCTGTCCATAAAAGTTATGAACAGAATCGGTGACAAAGGGCAGCCTTGGCGGAGTCCAACCCTCACTGGAAACGTGTCCGACTTACTGCCGGCAATGCGGACCAAGCTCTGGCACTGAGCATACAGGGAGCGGACTGTATCAAGTATTAACTTTTTAATTAACAAAACATGTTTTGAACATCTTGTTGCATGATCAGATAATGTTAAACCGTAAAATATGTTTCTGTTCAAATAAACATATGAATAAACATATTAGTCAGAAAGTGCTTTATTATTTCTATTGAACATCTTGTTGCATGATCAGATAATGTTAAACCGTAAAATATGTTTCTGTTCAAATAAACATATGAATAAACATATTAGTCAGAATGTGCTTTATTATTTCTAGCCTATTGCAGGCCACATAAATGATCTGGCAGGCCACAATAAGGCCTTGAATTTGACTTGTTGTCCAGAAGTAGATTTGGCTATGGGAGTGTGTGCATAAAAGACCCAACCAACAAAAATGCCGTTCAAATATGTTTAGAAGAAGATATTGAGAAATACTATATTAGTAATATTTTACAAGGGTTGTAAAACATTGTATTTACAGTTGGCCCTCACCACATTGTGCTTCAAATATTGAGGTTTCACCACATTGCAGATGTTTTTTAAACCATATTATATTACATGTTTGCCCTAAATTTAGCATGTTTAATCATAAAAAATGGCTTAATAAACAAAAAGTATATATACTACAGTATTATTGACCACAAGATGAGACCTAACCAATCAGAGCATGCGGTTCAGTATCATGTCCTCCGATTGGCTCAGCCTCAGACAACATTATTATATTGGATTAAAAGAGCGTTAAGTTGACTAAAGGGTGTTATTCCATGTTTAGAAAGCTCTCATGATGTTTAAAAACACATTAGGTAGTAGTCAACAGACTTAATGCTGCAGCTATGAAAATATTAGATTTTTAATAAATGATTCCTACATCGCGAAAATGCATTTATTGCAGTCATGTCAGAAACCAATTAACAGCTATAAACGAGGGTTACTCGACTGTAAATAATCACATACACATTATAAATAAAGACTATATTGACAACTACAATTCACTTGAATTAAATATTCAAATCAAATCAAGCTTTATTTATAAAGCGCTTTTCATACATAAAAGAAATGCAACGCAAAGTGCTTTACAAAGTTAAAAACAATACCCCGGTGACCCATATCCCACATTATTACATACATACGCACGGACACAGATACCAAACACGAACACACAACATACACACATATGCAACTATATGGACCAATGATTGCATGGCTGAGTACAGAAGAAACATGTGAGTAAACACTATCACATGAGCCATCTGCACCAGGAGGTCATCAGACCATGGCCACCAGGTCGCTTACACAAATGCGCCCCCACAAGCACGGCTGATAACCCCTGAGGCAGATGGCTCATCTGAGGAACGTTGGAAAATAAAAATAATAAAACTTGTAAAATAGTAAGAACCATGTGTAGGGATAAATAATAAAATACAAGTAAGACATATGAAGATTTATAGAAAAATAAAAATACAATATTTAATGCAGTAAATAAATAAATTTAACTAAATAAAATATTGCCAATACATTTCAGATTATGTCAAAAGTGTATGTTAAAATATTTTGAAAAAAAAAAAGGTTGATAGGTCAAAGGGAGAAGGAAAGTGTTCAATATGTTCTACCCATGTAGTGAAACCAATTCAAAGCTGCTAAGCCGCTTCAGCTATAATTGAAAAAGTAAACAAAACACAATACACAGGCAAAAACTATGAACAAATATTGTTATTTAAACACTATCTTTAGGGGAAAAGTTTGGCTACAATATCAACTTAGATAGTATGGTCCGTAAATCTCTCACGATGACAGCATTCATAGCGGTGCTAAATTAGCAATTATCTTGTCAGGCTTTTGAACAGAACTAAAACTATTACCAAGGACATGTTGACTCACCCGCTGAATAAAAGTTTAGCAGAAAGATATGATATATACTGAAGTGACCCATGCTAGAATCATGTTCCCCCCCACCCACCCATTGACTGTTTATGCCAGGGGCCGGCCCGATTTGAAGTCTGTTCCACGACACATTTTGAATATCGAACCACTTCAATTGATTTGTCATGTCACATGGAATTAATATTTCAGTACTTATTTCCACCCAATTAGTCTTGGCTACATCTCCTCTCCCAACCTGCCTTCAGCTGTACACAGATGAGATCACCACATTAAGAAGGCTCATGTTACACTTTGAAGGCTATGGGCTAGAACGCTTTACAGCCCCTGCTTGTGTTGCTGTGTTTGTCGGCCTTGTAGTGTGCACACTTTGTGTCTCGCAGACTATTAAAGACGAGCCCAGTGCTCGGTGGAGTGGGGAGAAACAACACCCAAGACTCCCACTTGGAGGGGGGGGGGGGGATTTCCCATGTGGAGGCGCACAATGGACGCACAAGCCTTTCGTGCAAAAAAAAATGTTGCTCACGAACGGACACTTGTAACTAATACGTGGGGGTTTGCAGCTAAGCAAATACAAATTGATCACATGATCTGCTTCACAGAGGCATGACACTATTATAACGCGCAATTACCGCATCGCATTGTGCGCAATTGGCTTGGAATGAAGTCAAATGTGCGCGCGTGGATTTTATTTATTTTGCAGCTCTTCTATCAATCATTCTCCCCCGCCCTTCATTTAAGTGCAACTAGTTTGACATGTTTTATTATTTTTGCAAGTAAATGTTGTTTAATTACCTGAGCCCAGAGAGACGTGGATGAGCGCTTGGTCGCAATCCGTCCAAAAAAAAAAAAAAGCTGGTATATATCCTCAAAATAACTTCAGCAGCACGCTCAATCCGGTTAGAACTTTCCCGCATTAAAATTCAGAGGAATGCATTTCGTCTAAGAAGGATTGATTTTTTTTTTTTTTTTCTACCGTAAAACTATTTAACGAGCGACCTCATTCCATCGGGGATTGCTCCCATATATGTTCACGGCGCATCCCTTTCGGTCCAAGTTTGCGCACCGGCAAGTAGCAACTCTAAACGGTCTAAATGCCATCAACGTGCATGAGGAAAAAAAAAGGTAGCCTTAAAACAACAGCAAAAAAAAAAAAATCAACCAAAAAAAATAGATAAAACCCCCCAAAACGAGCCCATCTGAAGCGGTTCCAGAGAGCAAGTGGTGGTGCGGTGCTGAGGATGACTTGTTCCCTCCGCTGCCTCCCTCCTCTCCTCACAAGGTGGGAGGAGGTGGGGCTCCCATCAGCCGCAGCACGCAGCAACTTCACACTCAACATCACATTATGCCCCGGCTGCCTACCGCGAAATTGTTTGATTCCTGCAGTTTAATGCGATCCCCATCAAACGGGGTCACTTCAAATGGGCTTAATTTGACAAATGCGCGTCTTGATTTAATTCGGGCGCGCGCAAAAAAAAAAAAAGGAAATGTCGCCGCTTATGCCACTTGTTTTAGTTCTGAAGTAACAGGTAGTCCGTGCCGACAGTTGACTTGTTGATATGCATTCCACGTAGAACATGAGAGGACCACAAAAAAAAAAGATGCAAACCCCCCCTCCCCCCCATCAAGCCACTAGTCGGCTACAGTAGTTACTCATTTGGCGCCACCCTCAGGCAGTTATTATAGGAGGACTGGCACTGACCAGCCCAATGCACATTATAAACACATCCACCTCTGCAAGTATGAACAATTTATTTTTAGAGAGTCATTACAGTGCCATGTAAAGTATGATATGATCTTAAGAGCTCCAATGTTTTCTTACCTCATTAAAGTCAAAATAAGTAACACTTTAGTATGGGGAACACATATTCACCATTAATTAGTTTCTTATTAACATGCATATTAGTAACATTTTGCTCTTAATTAGTCATTATTTAGTACTTATTAATGCCTTCTTCTGCATGGCCTTATTATACAACCAGTGAGCCATTAACTCAGAGTCTTCCCTCAATAACCTCAGAACTATTGCTTTTTAGTAACCCTAACCCTAACCCTTGTATATTCCCCTAGTGTCCAAATAACTCTAAATTAAGTCTTTGTTACTTAGAATATGTTCGCCATACTAAAGTGTTACCTCAAAATATATTAAATTAGATTTCTTTATTTGTACCCGCAGGGGAAATTTGACTCGCAGTAAGAGATTAAAACCACCAGTATAGTCTTTGGTTCTAAACACAGTATAGCTAGAAACTAGGAATGTCCGATAATGGCTTTTTGCCGATATCCTATATTCCGATATTGTCCAACTCTTTAATTACCGATACCGATATCAACCGATACCGATATATGCAGTTGTGGAATTAACACAATATTATGCCAAATTTGGACAACCAGGTATGGTGAAGATAAGGTACTTTTTAAAAATAATAATACAAGAAGATAAAGAAATTAAAAACATTTTCTTGAATAAAAAAGGAAGTAAAACAATATAAAAACAGTTACATAGAAACTAGTAATTAATGGAAATTAGAAAAAATAACTGTTAAAGGTTAGTACTTACGGACTGTATCCCTTACAGACTGTATTGATATATATTGATATATAATGTAGGAATCATAATATTAATAACAGAAAGAAACAACCCTTTTGTGTGAATGAGTGTAAATGGGGGAGGAAGGTTTTTTGGGTTGGTGTTGGTTGTAAGTGTACCTTGGGTTTTTTATGTTGATTTAATTAAAAAAAAAAAAAAAAAAAAAAAAAAAAAAAAAAGATACCAATAATAAAAAAACGATGCCGATAATTTCATATATTACATTTTAACGCATTTATCGGCCGATAATATCGGCCTGCCGATATTATCGAACCAGACGAACGAGACATCTCCTTTATTAAACTTACAGATTGCCGGGCAAACAATCAATCAGGTTAGCAAGGTGAAACTTTTGGGCTTAACGCTTGTTAACACTCTCTCCTGGTCTGATCACATTAATCAAGTTGTTACAAAAATGGGCAGGAGTATTGCTACCGTCAGGAAATGTACTACTTATCTACCACCTGTCCTATGCAGACAGGTAGTACAAACGTAGTGTCGTCTTGACTATTGCAGCGTAATTTGGTCCTCTGCAACTAAGTGTGAGTTACAAAAATTACTAATTATCCAAAACAGAGCAGCTCGACTTGCTCTTGGTTGTAGTTATAGAGTTAGTGTTGACCATATGCACGAGAGCGGAAGTTATCAACAGGTTTTCAAAAAACCTATTGTCATTCATAAGAAATGTTATTTTTATCCATTGTCCTATAGATGTTGCTAATCACATTGGTTATAGTTCTGACATTCGGTACGGCACCAGAACCTCATCTCAAGGACTACTCGCATTGCCACGCCCAAAAACCAACGCCATGAAAGTCACTGTACTGTATAGGGCTATTACTTTGTGGAATACTCTTCCTTTGCATATAAGAAATACCCCTAGTAAGGTAGGATTTAAAATACTTCTAAAGATTTATCTAAGTTGAGATGCTGTTTTCATTCATTGTTTTTGCCCTTGCCTTGGTTCTAACTATATATTTTATTGTTGTGTATCTATACAGGTATTGCATTATGATAATGCATGTATTGTTATTGTATTAGGATTTTATCTTGAGTATGTTATTGTAACTTATATTTTAATGAGGACCCCAGGAAGACTAGCCTGCCGCTGATGCGTCGGCTAATGGGGATCCTAAATAAACAATTAAACAATTAATTAAAAATAATTGAATAAATAAATAAATAAACAAACAGTAAAATAGCTACACAGATTCTCATCCTCACAATCATTATTCTATGGTGCCTCATAAAGTGCATTTAGTAAGTAAAGTGGTTACCCTTTGTTTGTTGTGTTTGATCAGTCAATGTCTTTGGAAGGTCACTGTCATCAAATGACAGAACAATTGCTTTTATCATCTCAGAAATATTTCTAAAGTGACATATTTGTTGTCAAAATTGGATCTCGAAATGACCATTCACACGTTCATTTCGTCTCGCATTGACTATTGCAATTCTCTTTTCACTCTCTTCAACAAGTCAACGCTAAAGAGACTTCAGACTGTACAAAATGCAGCTGCCAGACTTTTAACTGGTGCACCCAGAACAGCCCATATAACCCCCGTTCTATCCAGTCTTCCTTGGCTTCCAGTTAAATTCCACATTGAGTTTAAGATTTTAGTCCTGACATTCCATGCGTTGCATGGTGGGGCCCCTCAGTACATCACTGAATTGCTATGCTCCTACTCCTCAGGGCGCAGTCTCCGGTCTTCAGGCCAGGGTCTTCTAAATATCCCAAAAACTTGTTTTAAAACCCGTAGAGACCTGGCATTCCAGGCTACAGCTCCCAGACTCTGGAACAATTTGCACCAGTCCCTCCGTGATCTTGACTGTGTTGAAACTTTTAAGAAACATTTGAAAACTTCTCTTTTCAGTAAAGCTTTTAGTTAATGCACCTTTTAACTATCATTTTTAATCCACTTTGTATCCTTTTTATGATGTTGCCCCTGTTTTAAATTGAATTGCTGTTTTACCTCACCTATGTTTTGTACAGCGCTTTGTGATTTTATCTGTGAAAAACGCTTTATAAATACAATTTACTTACTTACTTACACTCAAAGTGACACTTGTCATCATATCATCATTGTCATCATCAACATTATCATCATCAATATCAGCATCATCTTCACCAATATCAGCATCATTATCAACATCAGCATAACAATATTTTCCTCAGCATCATCACCATCACCATCAAGGAATAACCTATAGTTATATCAAGGTGTGTGATGGCTGCAGGGACAAAACTAGTCACTGTGCAGGGGGTGAGACATGTCTTTTAAATGCGAACTGCACGCATTTATGTTGTCTATTGTTCACAATCATTATGTCTTTCATATATGAGAGACATGACGATGGATGTTATTTTATTTTTTTGCGTTCTAAATATCAAATAAATGTGATCAAAAGTACGCTTACAATGGAGCCTATGGGACCCCATCCAAACACCTCCGTTGAGGTTTTCTAAACATGATGTCAGTATATATGTGATGTAGTAACGGGCAAGTTTATAACAAATGTAACATTTACGTATTTTGATCATTTTAAGCATTTGCGGCGCATTAATTTAAACAACTCATCACGTTTGCTTTTTTTTCATCACTGACTTCTACTCATTGCAGACTTCATGAGAGTCAACAAACATAATAAAACATCACTTACTGTACAAATTCTGCTGTCATTAGGATGCAGACTGCTGGGATGTTCATTTATTCCCATTTAGATGAAGAGTTACTTGTAATACTCACGAAGAAACGGCGTGGGGGTGCGGAGGGACCAAGCATCTTTTTGTTCAGTCCTGGCCATTTCTGGGTCCTAAATGGCTGTCAAAGTGTACCAACTTGTTGACATACCTACTCAAAACTTCTTCTGTCCAGGTGAGATGCATGACTTGTGATCTACGATAAACCTACAGGGAGCAAGGAAGCGAGCAGACCACTCGATGATGTAAACATAGGGACAAAGGAAGTGATCACGGCCCCGCTATAAATAGTTTGTCTGTGTTAGCGCTTATAATAACAATATCACTAATACTTGGTTAATATTCAAGTCAGGAAATGTAAATGGAGTGTTGTTGGCGGTTTTTGGATGCTAAATAATTTTATTTTATGGGTAAAATAGTGGAACTCCTCTTGGCTCCCCTGTAAACAGACTTTTATATATGTTTATTTAATATTTAGAATGCATTGAAAAAAAATCCATCCGTCGTCATGTCTTTCATAATGATTGTGCACAATAGGCAAAATTCCAGAAAAAGTGCAGTTCCCCTTTAAGATGGAACTCATGAGCCACTGCAGCTGTTTTATATCCAGGCCTTCTGGGTTAGGATGAGTCTCACAGATCGTCTTGCTTGCCCATGTGACGACCCGGCTAAATGAGTTCCTGCTCTTTCGAAACAGGTTGCCAAACCATGCCATTGTACAAAACGAAAAGACGGATTCGATACAAGCATGGTAGAACAGCTTCATCAGTGATGAGTCAACATTAAAGTGAGACAGTTTTCTTTGAGCAGAAAAGATGCTGATGTCCCTTCTTACACACAGCTTAACAATTTTCATCAAAGGTAAGTTTAGTGTCTTTGTTGTGCCCAGATACTTTTAAGATTGTACAAGTTCAACAGTCTGACCCTTGATGTGTCCTACAATCGATAACCATATCCTTAGTCTTTTTCGTGTTTATTTCCAGATGGGACTCCTCACACCACTCTATAAAATGGTTGACAACCGGACCTGCCTCGCCTGCCTGTAACAGGCTGGTGTTGACTGAATATTGTACAGGAGGTTTTGTTCTTACATGTAAATTGAGCTTTAGTACCAGTTGGAACTTTTACTTAAATTAACGCATACATCACTCACATGCACTGTACAAATTAAACAAAAATATGGAGAATAATGCAAACAATCATAAAAAATGCTGGAACCCCAAAAAAGATTTGCAAACCAGTATAGCCAAAAGCCTGAGCCGTCAGCTCATTGTTCAGTGCGACGCTCAAGGCGCATGGGAGTGAGTTTTAGCAATGTACTAATAACTGCAACAGATACAAATATTAAATAAAAAAACAAATGAAACAGTCATTTAAAAAAAAAAAGATGCAGGTACTCGCTGTCTGTTTCAACAGAGCAGATTATTTCCCGTGTTCAAGAATGTGATCTTTATAATGTCTGTGGCGGTTGAGTGGTTTGGACCAGGCTTGCAGCCAATGTTCATCATCAGCGTTACTCCCCTGTCTGGACTTTTCTGTGATGTGTGGATTCACTTCCATGGTGGTGTTCGGCGCATTGCCATCGGGGGGACTGCTTGCCCTTGGGAGAGATGATGGAGGGTGGGAGGTTACCGAAGAAGAGCACGGCCAACTTTGTCTAAACCCTTGGCAGGAAGTAGTCTTTGCCATTAAGTTGAATGTGCCAGTCTTTTCTTTTGTTGAGTCCTACAACGTGTTTATATTGCCAATGTAACTGTTGCTACTAATAATTATTATAATTTGTTTTATTTCTCTAAAAAACTGAATAATAAGTTAAGTTCATAAAAGGGAATTCAAATCAAAATGTATAAAAGTTCATAAGAAGGCTATAATTAAGTTACAATGGTTAAAAATGTAATTGCATGCCTTTTTGTTAAGTTTGTGGGCATACTTATATTTTGAAGTGTCTTGTTTGGTCTGTCATCTGATGTAAGGAAGCTACTTCTGGGTATGAGTAAACATTTTTGATGCCATGTGAAGGCAGAAAGAGAGAGACTGACTGTCACAAAGACTAAAAAGTGTCACAAGGACTCAAGCGTTTGGGCTATAAGAGCCTGAAGATCTCAATTTCCTCCTAAAAGAAGCATACAGGCCAACAAGGTATTTGTTTGTAATTTCTGTTTGTATTTAATTCGGTAAAATGTTTGATCCACATGCTGTGCATGTTGTTATTTTTACGTTTATAACGTGCTTTATTTTATTTCAGTTTTCACGGTGAATTTGAAGGGAAAGGAAGCCTTCAAATAAATCAGTTCAAGAAAGCAATTGTGTCTGTGCTATTTGGAGGGAGTTACAGCCAGTATTGTATATATTACACACCAGCTGTTTGATTGCAACATGCATCTTAGTTGTAGTTTTTATCAACACATTTTGAGGTGTTGAAAACTCCATGTAAAATCGCTGACGCTAATCAGTAGCATGTCAATGGCAAATTGTCAAGCTAGTGCATTTTGAAAAGTGGAGCCTTACTATACATTAAGTGTCTTCTTTTTGCTTTGTTGGCATGGAAAATTGTAACACTACCTTGCATACTTGCCAACCCTCCCGAATTTTCCGGGAGACTCCCGAATTTCAGCATCTCTCCTGAAAACCTCCCCGGGACAAATATTCTCCCGATTTTCTCCCGATTTCCAGGGGGCGTGGCTTAAAGGCACGTCCCCTCCAGCTCCATGCGGACCTGAGTGACGACAGCCTGTTTTCACGTCCGCTTTTCCACGCCTGTTTTCACGTCCGCTTTTCCACGATATAAACAGCGTGCCGGCCCAATCACGTTATAACATCTACGGCTTTTAGAGAGTGCACAACTGCGCACACAACAAGGAGACGAAGCAGAAGAACGAGGAAGATACAGCCATGGCGACGCCGACGACGAGTAAGATGAAGAAATACGCTTGTAAGTTCCAAAACGAATGGAAACAAGAATTTCAGTTTATACAGGACAGTTCGAAGGGGAAGGGGTATGCTGCCTGTAAATTTTGTAGAACAGACTTCTCCATTGAACACGGTGGCCGAACGGATATAGTCACTCATGAACGGTCAGAGAAGCACAAGGCGGCGACAGCGCAGCACCGGTCACAGCCCAGTATTATGGGCCACCTCGCTAAATGGAGACCCGATGGTTTAACATATGCCGAGACAAAAATGGCTATGCTGATAGCTGGAAGCAACATCCGGTTCTCATTTGCGCATGTCTTCAACAAATCCGTGAAGGATATGTTCCCGGATTCAGAGATCGCTTGCCAGTACTCAAATGGCAGAACATAGGCTACTCAAATAGCGAAAGGTAAGTGTTATTTTTTTTTTTTAGTAAGCAGCAAGCACAGTACAGTTAGTAGAACAACTGTGTTTTCATTACTGTGTATTTGATAGGTAAATGTATATATATATATATATATATATATATATATATATATATATATATATATATAGCTAGAATTCACTGAAAGTCAAGTATTTCTTACATATATATATATATGAAATACTTGAGTTTTGGTGAATTCTAGCTGTAAATATACTCCTCCCCTCTTAACCACGCCCCCGACCACGCCCCCACCCATCTCCCGATTTCGAGGTCTCAAGGTTGGCAAGTATGCTACCTTGAGGCAGTCCGGCTAAGTACAATGCCCCACTGCTTGTTTCTCCGCCAAGTGGTTGAGCTGTTGGAGAGTCGACAACTGGATATACGTCACTTGCAACATACCTCTCAAAAAATTGGCACCGTTTGATTTTACACGAACCAGTACCTGGTGGTACTGACGGACTTCAGTCTGTAACTAGTGAATAAAAGGACCGAATTCGATACTCCTCCATAGTGGCGGACCACCTGTGCTTTAGTTAGCATGATGCGGTACAGCAACACTGCAAACGCCACCCACCAAAGCCAACATTGTTAAATGAATACCTTTAGAACGGTGTTATTCGAAAAATGTTAGCAATACAGTTTTTATACGCTGCACTTTCTGTACAAATCAGGTTTTTCTTTTGTTTTTGTTACTCACCACAATTTTGCCCAGGTTATTGTATCATAGGGCCGAACATTACATAATTTTTGTATTATTTTTTATTATTTAGTAAGGCTGCAAAATTAGCCATCATGAGGGGTCAAAGAAACATTTTGCCAACACTTTTGAGAAACACGATTGAAATCAAGATAACAAGATGGTGTCCAGGTGGCTCTCTCGTCCCCTCTTCCTTCTTTGCTCAGGCCGATAGTCTTAAATAAAAACTCATGTTAAATGTTCATTAATTAATTTCATTCAATATGAATATGTATTTTGCAGTGCTTTCTGCAGAAAAAGTGTAATTATTCTCTACTAAAAAGTGTTTTGTGTTCATATTTTTGGGGATCTGAAATAGATTAATTGAATTCACATCATTTATGGGAAAAATGGCTTCAGTTCTCATACAATTTGGTCTTTGTCGGACCTTTTTTAACAGCTCACTAACAAAAACCGAGAATCCTCTGTATTAAGAAGAGAATGACACCTGTGGAGCCCATCAAGATGCAGGGCCGGGAGGGGGCACTAGCGGAGCAGTACAAGTACCTGGGAGTCCACTTGAACAACAGACTGGACTGGAAGGACAACAGCAAAGCTGTTTACAAGAAGAGCATGAGCAGACTCTTTTTCCTGAGGAAGCTTAGCTCCTTTAATGAGTGCAGCAAGCTGTTGAAGATCTTTTTTCAGTCTGTTGTGGCTAGAGCCCTGTACTTTGCAGTGGTTTGTTGGGGGAGCAGCACCAGCAAAAGGGACTTAAACCGGATTGACAAACTGATCCGGAAAGCTGGCCAAACTGTTGGCACGCAGTTGGAGGCGTTTGTGTCAGTGAGGGACAGGAGGACACTGGACAAACTGCTCGCCATCATGGACAATCCTGCCCACCCACTCCACCAGACAATTGAGGGACAGCGGAGCTCATACTTAAACAGGCTACTTCAGCTTTGTTCCCACATTGTTCGATTCAAGAACTCCTTCATTCCGTACTCCATCCAGCTGTATAATCACTCGCCATACAGCAATAGATGATATCTGTCTTTTACCTGACCGCTTCTATGTTAGTGACCTCTCTTTGTTTATAATGTCTATTTTCTGCTGGATCTACTCTCTATTTTATGCTGCAACTGTTACATATGCTGTAATATTGTATGTTGTAATCATTATATATTGTATATATTATATAAAAAATATTATATAATATGTTATATCAGTATATATATATATATACTGTATATATAATATGTAAATATTACATATATGTTATATTTTGTATTGCTACTACAGTACATTTTTAGTGTACTTTATACCTGCATTATCCTTTCCATCCATACACTTTCCATCTTTTGTAACTGAGCTACTGTGTGGAACAATTTCCCTTGTGGATCATTAAAGTTTGTCTAAGTCTAAGTTTAAGTCTGTAAGGGGCCTGGCCAGAGTACCCTGTTTGTTGCCCAAAGCCAGCTGAGACAGCTCACTGTATCGAAAGGCATATTTCTTTCTACAGTTATTTTATTGAGGCTACAAACTGTGTTATGATGTTGTGGTGTATTGGTGCAAACTAATCTGACGGGAACTGCTTGGTTAAATAGTCCCTCCTACCAATGTGAAATAAACTAGTTATGTTTGACATCATCCAAATTGCACCAGTACAATCATGGAAAAAAAAAAGCCACGATTGCTTTGCTCAGGGCTACAAATCAGCAAGACTCTACAGGGAGTGAAAGTCATCCAAGTCCACATTGCTCGCTTCCTTTCTTCCAAAGCACTAATGGCAATGATCATAACCGCTTAGTCATAAGTAATGAACTAGGAGCAATGAGACTAACGTAGTGTTTTGCCGCAAAGCAAAAGCCTTGAGCAATGTCCTCTGGAGAAAACTTGATTTTCTATCTCCCCCCCCCCCCCGCCATTCTGAAACAAGAGTTTATCAGAGGCTTTTCAGTTTGCAATCCTTTACCCCCCACACCCCATCTCTCATTAGCTGCAAACACACAGCTGTTGGGTTACCTCTCCAGGGCTCCCATTAAGGGCTGCCACTCATGCTTACCATGTCCCTGAGCCAATCATATTACAGCACACACCTACGCACTACTACTGCAACGCCGCTCCTAACCAGTCACATTAATAACATTAAATCTTGTTCACTGTGGGCCCATGATTTTCTCATAACAGAACTAGGGAAACATGTAAGACAAAGTGGTATTCATCAATGTACTGTATCGGTATTGAGTGATATGTCCAATTCAACCACATATCTCTAATGAACTGTTTGAGTGAAAAAGCACATTGAGTTATTACTCTTGCTGTGCAAACAGTTTTGTGTCGTGTAACTCGTGAGTCGTTGGTACCTGCGGAATGAATCAAAGCAGGATGTCAAAGCAAGTGTTTTAATGTAATTACATTAACTCTGAGTACGTACAGTCATGTAAAAAATAGAAGAGTACCCCATAGAGTTGTATGTAATACAGATATCATCAAATGGTCCAGATACAGATGGTCCATGTTGCCTCTGCATGCCCTGATATTTTGCTTGAGGGTGGTCTTTTTTTTTTTTTTTTACCCAGTTTGCTCAAATGTTATAGACATGTGGTTTAAGGCCCCTAAAAAAATGTGTACCAAATGTTGTGGAAATTAATACAACTTCAAGTCATCCCAAATTGTGGGGTGAAAATTTGGGATTTGATAACAAACAGCATGCTGTGTATTTGCCAGAAAAAAACATAGCACAGGTAACACAATAGGGTGCATGTTTAGCTTGTAGCAGGTAAGTGTCATGTCTGTGTGATCATGTTTTGTTTTAGTCATGTTCGGTTTTGTTTTTTGACTTTTTGTGCAATTTTGTTTTCACCATAGCAACCATTAGTTTTCACCTGTCACGTCACGCACCTGTTTCACGTTTTGAGTCACGCACCTGTTTTCACTAATCATGTCTGTAGTATTTAAGTTCATTGTTTTCAGTTTGTCTGGCTGGCGACATCCCACATCATACTCTCCACACACCCTTATGACCCTTGCTGCGCTTTTTCATGCCGTTTTCTCATCCAAGTAAGTTTTCTTTATTCATGCCATAGTTTGCAAGTTTTGTTTCATTGTTCATAGTTTCTGCCGTTGTGCAAGTTTTGTTTTCATTAGCCAAGTTTTTACCTCCGCCATTGTGCGTGCCTTTTGTTTGCTTCTTTTTTTTTTGTCCTTTGTTAGTGTAAAAAAAATATAATATGTACTCACATTCCCATCTCGCCCGAGCCAACTTTCCGTTGCCTTCAGGAAAAACAAAACCCCAGGACCAAGTCGTGACAGTAAGCAGAGAAGTTACATTGTGGGGTGTTCTCAATTTTTTTGACTGTACATGTCAGGATACAGTATGTATAAACCGCATGTTCTGGTTGATCATAGGTAGGCTGAAAGAGTTCTGTCTTTTAGTTAACACTAGAACATAATTTTTAATCATATGAAGCACAAGATAGCCGCGGTAGATAAATTAACACCGGGTAAAGTTAAAAATGGATGGGTGGATGGTTATAGACATTTTTACAGTAATTGTTACATTACCATGGCCACTGGTACCTCAAATTATACCGTAATTTAGTAAATTGAGATATAAGCCTTCTCTCAGCCTATTAATAGGTTTTAAAATGCAAGCATTCTGTAAAAAATCATTTGTTGACTCAACTTAACTCAGTCAGGTCATCTTGTTCTTTGACTGAGTTATGTTTAGTCAACTTTTCGTGTCAAGTATGTTACACTTCAAAACATGAGTTGACATTCAGTCTGGTGTAAGATGAACTTGAAAATATTAGATGAGATAACTTTAAAATATTTTTGTTCAATATATTTTATCAAGTTCCTATAACTGTAGGTCAAGCTGGCTCAACAAGGTAAATGGTCTGTATTTATATAGAAATATAGTAGTCACCGATTCTGTATTTATACACATTATCACAGTCAACATTCACCAATTCAACACACAATGCACTAACCATGGGCAATCGGGTGCATGGATGCTTGACCAGGCGAACTGGTAACCCTGCTTAGTGGCCTTATGGTTACAGTGTCCGCCCTGAGATCAGTAGATTGTGAGTTCAAACCCTGGCCAAGTCATACCGTTAAGCATGGTGGTGGTAGTAGGTGCTCTGGATTACCTCCAATTCTTCAGGACAACCTCAAATCATCAGCCCAGAGGTTGGGTCTTGGGCCCAGTTGGGTGTTCCAACAGGACAATGACCCCAAACACACATCAAAGGTGGTAAAGGAATGGCTAGAATTAAGGTTTTAAAATGGCCCTCCCAAAGTCCTGACTTAAACCCCATTGAGAACATGTGGACAATGCTGAAGAAACAAGTCCATATCAGAAAACCAACAAATTTAGCTGAACTGCACCAATTTTGTCAAGAGGAGTGGTCAAAAATTCAACCAGAAGCTTGCCAAAAAATTGTGGATGGCTACTAAAAGCGCTTTATTTCAGTGAAACTTCCCAAGGGACATGTTACCAAATATTAACATTGCATGTATACTTTTGACCCAGCAGATTTGGTCACATTTTCAGTACACCCATAATAAATTCATAAAAGAACCAAACTTCATGAATGTTTTTTGTGACCAACAAGTATGTGCTCCAATCACTCTATCACAAAAAAATAAGAGTTGTAGTAATTATTGGAAACTCAAGACAGCAATGACATTATGTTCTTTACAAGTGTATGTAAACTTTTGACCACGACTGATATTATATATATATATATATATATATATATATATATATATATATAGGGCTGATGTTTGATAAGAAATTATTGAGTTCGAGCCCATTATCAAATCCTCTTATTGAACCGATTCCTTATCGATTCTCTTATCGAATCCAGATAGGTTGTTGTATATGGAAAAAAAAAACACAATATTTGGTTTCACAAAAGCTCACTTTTATTTTATAAGAAAAAAATAAAATTAAATAAATAAATATTGACTCTTACTCCCCTAAAAAAATAATTAAAAAAAAAAAAAAAAAATTGACTGTTGTTACCCAAAGTATATTAAGTGGGATTTTTCAGAACAACAAATATACTGTATACAGTAACACAAAAACAACCTGTCTCTGTGATCACAATAGGTGTATAAATAATAATATAGTGTTAAATAAAATCAGTCCCTTAGGCACAAAACTGATAATAATACAGCTCTCCAAAAAGTGCACTTCTGCTGCTATTGGAACATACTAACTACACACACAGGCAGACAGCTAACAAACAATCCAAGATGTCTAATAAAGTTCCAAAGCATATTAATCCATTTAGGCTCTTTATTGTTGTTGATCTCGCTTTGTCTTTTCCTATTTTTACTTTTGTCTTGCACTGGACTGTTATTTTTTATTTTTTTAAACTGAACTACACACAATGACAAATGTATAAGCTATGTGATTCAATTAACATACTGAAATGTAATACACAATATGTGAATATTAGCTTCACACAAATATACAGTACTATCATCAAACAAATACTTCTGAGTGTTGAAACTATTTCGATGGTGGAAATACACGACTGGCAGCCATTTTAAGTCCTCAAAACATCCATTGAAACCGTGCACAAAAATCATTTTTCAATAAACATCTTACTATCAAATGTAACCACTTTCCACCTTAATATTGAGTTACATAAACAAGTTAAACAGTTTACTTACAGACTTATCTTTTCCAAGGCTTGTAAGAGCTAACACAACTTGTCTACTTCTCTATTGTCTCATGAACTGGACTAACATTGTCAACCCGGAAGTGCCCAAACTATTGACGCGTAGTATTTTCATATCGCCACAAGGTATCAGTAAGAGTCTACAATCAAATGGGCATAACATTGCCCATTTGGGATTCGTTCCCAGGGATTCGGATAAAGAACCAACTCTTTTTCTTTACTATAATGGCCTCGATAACGGGAACCGGTTCTCAAAAAGGGATTTGAGTCCATGGAATCGGTTCTTTTCTTATCGAACAACCGGGAGAATCGGTTTCGAACATCATTCATACATACACATATACTTACATACATACATACATACATACATACATATATACATATATATATATATGTATTTGTGGGGAAAAAATCACAAGACTACTACTATTTTTTTTCCCACACATACATATATTGCGCTCTACTACGGTATCGAGCACTATTTTTTGGATAACCTTATTAAGACATATATATATATATATATATATATATATAATTTTTTTATTTTTTTTTAATTTAACATAAATATGTAAAATTTGAGGTAAATATATACGTATATATTTGATCATATAATAGAGATAAATAGCATACATTAAGATTTATTTTTGGACACATTTAAATGTATATTGCATATATATAGTTATTGCGGTGTTCCCTTTAATAAGAATGCACAGTATCAATACAATAATTTATCATCAGTGCAAACGAGTCTAACCGTACTTCACCCCTGATTATAAATTGTAATGCGATCTCCAAACGGCCTTAAGAAAAAATAAATTCATATATCTCCACTTTTATCTAAATATGCATTCAAATGTTTTGAGTTATCTGGCAACTAACACATTTGTTTTGTGAACGCTCCTTACTAAAATCACGCGCGGAATGGTGGAACTATAAACCCATGGCACGTTTGCTATTTTTGGGTTGACAGCAACACACCATGTGAAAATGATCTGTGCTCATTTGCATCTTTCTAACCTCTTATCACACAACGCACCTGGAGCACACTGCCCCGCCTCCACAAACACACTTTTTTTTTTCTTTCTATCCCCACAGGGGTGTAGGCACATTTGAGGAGAAATGTAAAAAAAGGCAATAAGTCAACAAAATGTATATTGAAAAACTGCCCCCCACAAAAAACAAGGTGTCAACAAACGGTTAGAGTAAATCCACTGTGAATGAGAATGGGTAACATCTGCTGCTACACAGCTCTCGGAAAGCACAAATCTTCAAGGATGCTTTCACAGCATGCGCTTCGCCTTTGACAGCTGATTGAAAACACCCACACTCACATCCTGGGGTGTGGCAAGACATGCTACAGCATTTAAGCCAACATGAATCACTGTAGGACCCGCTATGTGATTTTGCGCGGACACGGATTTACTTCTTAAGAGTCTGAGAAAAAGTTAAGCTTCGAAAAGAGCATTTGCAAACAGACCAACAAGGAAAACCAGGAGCGGATAAAATACATTATGTCCTGTATATCAAATTGATCAATCGGAATCATTAGTATTTATAAAAAATTCTGAATTACAAGTTTACCAATCAGTAAAGAAAAAAAAAATCTGTGGTAAATTTTACATTTTGGGCAAATCATTTATGTAAAGCAGAGGTCTCAAACTCAATTTACCTGGGGGCCACTGCATGCAGAAACTGGGTGAGGCTGGGCCGCAAGAAAAGATTTCTTTAAAAAATCTAACATGCACTTTTTAATGAATTCACCTTCTTTGAATGGCTATCCCGCCCTAGCAACATACTTGCCAACCCTCCCGATTTTTCCGGGAGACCCCCGAATTTCAGTGCCCCTCCCGACAATCTCCCGGGGCAACCATTCTCCCGAATTTGTCCCGATTAACACCCCGACAATAATATTAAGGGCGTGCCGTGATAGCACTGCCTTTAACGTCCTCTACAACTTGTCGTCGCGTCCGCTTTTTCACCATACCAACAGCGTGCCGGCCCAGTCACATGTTGTATGAGGCTTCTGCAGACACACGTAAGTGACTGCAAGACATACTTGATCAACAGCCATACATGTCACACTGAGGGTGGCCGTATAAACAACTTTATCACTGTTACAAATATGCGCCACACTGTGAACCCACACCAAACAAGAATGACAAACACATTTCGGGAGAACATCCGCACCGTAACACAACATAAACACTGTGCAATCTACTAATAAAAGTTTCAATCAATCAATCAATCAAACACAACAGAACAAATACCCAGAACACCTTGCAGCCCTAACTCTTCCGGGCTGCAATATACACCCCTGCTACCACCAAACCCCGCCCCCCCCCCAACCCTGCGCCCCCACACATCAAGCCAGGGGCGCAGGGTTGGGGGGGCGGGGTTTGATGGTTGCGGGGGTGTATATTGCAGCCCGGAAGAGTTAGGGCTGCACGGGATTCTGGGTATTTGTTCTGTTGGGTTTATGTTGCGTTACGGTGCGGATGTTCTCCCAAAATGTGTTTGTCATTCTTGTTTGGTGTGGGTTCACAGTGTGGCGCATATTTGTAACAGTGTTAAACCTGTTTATACGGCCACCCTCAGTGTGACCTGTGTGGCTGTTGATCAATTATGTCTTGCAGTCACTTACGTTTGTGTACAGAAGCCAAATACAACATGTGACTGGGATGGCACGCTGTTTGTACAGGTTGTAGAGGGCGCTAAAGGCAGTGACATCACGGCACGCCCTTAATATTGTTGTTTGTTGTTTGGGTGATGACATTCGAGAGAATGGTTGGTTGCCCTGAAATTCAGGAGTCTCCCGGATAATTTGGGAGGGTTGGCAAGTATGACGCTGTCAAGCGCCATTCATATAAGACTCGCGGACCGCACTAACATTAAATTTTCATATTAAGGTGCGGGCCGCAAAATAACGTCTCGCGGGCCGCGTGTCTGAGACCACTGATGTAAAGTGACCTTGTACAGTATGTGTTTCCCCAAATCTCCACACAGTAATTAAGATACGGCAATACGAATGTACAATATAGAGTAGTGTTGTCCCGATACCAATATTTTGGTACCGGTACCAAAAATATTTTTATACTTTTCGGTACTTTTCTAAATAAAGGGCACCACAAGAAATTGCATTATTGGCTTTATTTTAACAAAAAATCTTACGGTACATTAAACATATGTTTCTTATTGCAAGTTTGTCCTTAAATAAAATAGTGAACATACAAGACAACTTGTCTTTTATTAGTAAGTAAACAAACAAAAACTCCTAGTTAGTCTGCTGACAAATGCAGTAACATATTGTGTCATTTATCATTCTATTATTTTGTCAACATTATTAAGGACAAGTGGTAGAAAATTAATTATTAATCTACTTGTTCATTTACTGTTAATATCGGCTTACATTCTCTTTTAACGTGTTTTATCAACACTTATGTTAAAATGTAATAATCATTTATTCTTCTGTTGTTTGGAGGCTTTACATTAGTTTTGGATGATACCACAAATTTGGGTATCAATCCTATACCAAGTAGTTACAGGATCATACATTGGTCATATTCAAAGACCTCATGTGTCCAGGAATGTATTTCCTGAGTTTATAAACATAATCTAATTTTTTTTAAACGAAAGAAGATGTTGTGATGCCAAAGAATAGACGTAATCATAGTAGTACCGACTAGATACGCTACTGTACTTGATATCAATACAGTGGATGTTAGGTGTGGATCCACCAATGGCGTTTGCGGCGGACCGGTACTTTTTAGAGGCGGTATAGTACCGAATATGATTCATTAGTATTACGGTACTATACTAATACCGGTATACCGTACAACCCTAATATACAGTAGAGTGTTAAAGGTTTTATTGGTCAGGTACAGGAAGCATGGGGAAAGCATAAGAGGCATCCTGATTGCCAATGTGGGACATGTAAAGGAGCCAGCACTTAGACTAAAGTAGTGGCAAATGGAGGCAAACAGAAAGTGGAAACAAAAAGTAGAGCAGTGGACTGGAAATATATCAAAATACAAGAAACTAATAACTGTGATGAGAGATTATGACCCGCCTTTTCTTCCTCCATCATTGATAAGGATATACATGTAATGGCACATTTTCCTGAAATATTTTCACTGTCCCCAATTGCTCAATGGTAGTGCTAGGCTGGTAAACCACCATACTGGGTTCAAATCCCAGTCAGAGACACGCCAGTAACACATGCAATTTAGCAAAGGTTAAAAAAGTAGGATAATATACAGAACACCTACCAAGACGTGTCCACCTTCCCACAGACACACACAGCAGTGATGTGATTGTGGAAATAATAAAAAATACTGAGAAATTAGGAAAATGGAGGCACACCCTCTTAGAAAATGCAAATAAAAAGGTTTTGCAAGCGCCAAATTTATGTAAGGTCATTTACACAAACTCCCTTTCTTTTTTTTCGCATGATAAATCCGATTTTGTGTTTGTGGATGAATATAAACAGTGAAATCAAATGACAGCGTTAAAATGTGAATTTGAGAGAGTGGTGCTTTTCATCATTTTTTAAATTGATAAGAAGTCTAATTAGGTGGTATGAGGAACAATTCCCAGTTACGAACATCTTGTTTATGACTTAATAAACCAGAATTTCCAAACTTTGCCACTTTTTTCCCCTTCATTGCATCTGCCCTAATTTGATGAACGACAGGCTAAACTAATGTTGTGAAGTTGCGCATAAAGATATACTTGGGAGTTTTTGTCACAGTGTGACACAGTTACGAGAAGCATGTTTTATTTTTAGAATTCCACAGAGTCCACAGATGGCTGACACTCCTTCTCGATTTGTTTAGAAAGATAGCTTAAAACATATGCTGCCGACATGTATGGGCCTTAAGGGGAAATGTTACGAAAAGTAAGGCGAGGCGCCCAGTCAGTCAGTATTGTGTAGACCTTTTTCTGCCACAGGCAACTTATTCATACATTGGGAGTTTTAATTAAAAAACACATAGTATTCAAATCTTAAATGGTTGGTGCCCGACATCTTTTTATCAAACAAAATCACAAAATGCACAGTAAAAGTGCAGAAGCAAATGACAAAAATGCAACATTAGGGTGCTAAATTCAGTCAGTAAGTGTAGCATGTTTCATCACCTACTCATTTAAGCCAATTATTTTTGCATACTTGTGCAGTTCTCGTTACAAAAGAGTCTTACTTCCTCATAGTTTATGTATTCTGCGAGGAATTACCCATGATAATCTAAATGTACAGGATTATGTATTTTTTTTTTAATTCAATTTACAAAAATCACACAGAATATCAATCAGTCCAACAAATTAACACATAATAATACCATATTTTTCGGGGTATAAGTCGCTCCGGAGGATAAGTCGCACCGGCCGAAAATGCATAATAAAGAAGGAAAAAAACATATATAAGTCGCACTGGAGTATAAGTCGCATTTTTTGGGGAAATTCATTTGATAAAACCCAACACCAAGAATAGACATTTGAAAGGCAATTTAAAATACAAAAAGAATAGTGAACAACAGGTTGAATAAGTGTATGTTATATGACGCATAAATAACCAACTGAGAACGTGCCTGGTATGTTAACGTAAGATATTATGGTAAGCGTCATTCAAATAACTATAACATATAGAACATGCTATATGTTTAACAAACATTCTGTCACTCCTAATCGCTAAATCCCATGAAATCTTATACGTCGAGTCTCTTACGTGAATGAGCTAAATAATATTATTTGATATTTTACGGTAATGTGTTAATAATTTCACACATAAGTCGCTCCTGAGTATAAGTCGCACCCCCGGCCAAACTATGAAAAAAACTGCGACTTATAGTCTGAAAAAGACAGTACAATAATAATAACAGCAATCAACATATCAATTGAGAAGACACACCAACACAACACATCCAGGAGTAAAACAAGAATGAATAATATCAACAACAGTATCAATAATAATTAGAATACCAAAATAACTGATTAAAAACATTAAAAAAGCAATAAGCAAAAAAAAAATCCTTATTTCCATTGTTATTACAACCATTAATAATAAAAAAAAATGCATCTCCTAAGATTGACCACACATGGTATACAATGAATAATATCAACAACAGTATCAATAATAATTAGAATACCAAAATAACTGATTAAAAACATTAAAAAAGCAATAAGCAAAAAAAAAAATCCTTATTTCCATTGTTATTACAACCATTCATAATAAAAAAAAATGCATCTCATATGATTGACCACACATGGTATACAAACATAATGATAAGGATAAAATAAGTCATATTTTAGGTTCATATAATAATTAAACCATATCCATATAATGTATCCCATATTCCAAATATGCCTCATTAATCTAAATGCAGTTGTCTCTACTGATGTCATCTCCATAGCTTGTGTATACCAGTCAATATGAGTTGGACTGTCAATGTCTATCTCTTTTTTTTAATAGTTTGCTGACACATTACTAAATTGATGCAGATCACCAAGGATACAAGTTTGCTTTGTCAGTGGAACATTTGTATTTAAGAATGTGATTGCTTATTTTGTTGTTTTAGACTAAAACTTTTATTCTCTGCCATACCTACAATAAATGAAAGATAGTTCCTTCAGCTGCCAGACACTTTATACATAGCTGTATTTTAAACAGCTAAGAGTTATGTTTATCATGTTTTTGGTGGTAAGATTGTTTATTTGTGATTGGAGCTTTGTAAAACTTTATTTAAAAAGAAAAAAAAAAGTTGATTATTTTTTTCATATTTTAAAATGACATTGCTTTAAATAATAATAATAATAATAATAATAATAATAATAATAATAATAATAAAAATAATAATAATAATATATGACGCACCAGATAGACATGTATTTGAAATGTTTTTTTCTGTGTCCCAAATTTGTCTTCAAATCATATCCCTACCTTTCATGTTGATAATAAATTTAGTGCATTTGAAAAAAGAAAAGTGAAAGTTTGGAGGATCTAATGACAAGACTGCGGTAATTGACAGCTGATTTCCCACTGGTACACAGGCATCGAACCTTGTTTGAGAGATGTGTTTATAACGCTGTCAGCAACACACACACACAAATGCATCACTATTCTTGTCATGATTCGTGTTTGTTTGTGTGTTGCTGCATATTTTGTCAAAAAAAATTGTTAGATAAAATGTTCCTCCTAAAAGTAAAAAAAAAAAAGAGTAAAAAAAAATATTTATACAAGTTATTTTTGCTTGTGATGAGCAAAAGAAATCAGCCAATGGAACAGGTCAAAATTGTCTTTGTAAAATTCCTTGAAATAACACATTAAATGTAATCTTTACAAATGTAAAAGTGATCTTGAAATTAGCAATTACAACTTATTATTAGCTATACTTACTCGTATTGTGAAGTTTTGTGTTACGTTGTGGTCGCATGGCTGCGCTGGTAGTGTTCCTTCCAAGGCAGAAGACAAGCTGGAGCAGCGTGCAGGTAAGATTAAGCCTTTAATTAACTAAACGGCAGGACAAAAATACAAAAACGGAGGACGCTTACGAGCGCGGAGCTAAAAAACCAAAATGTCACCAAGGGTGAAAAACGAGGACTACTAGTGAGACGAAAAATCACTCGAACGAGGAGAAAAACCAGGAGAACGTAATTGTTGCATACAGCAAACATTGACCCAGCAACTAGTGCTGGGTGACAGAAAACTATAAAGGGGAGTGATCAACCAAAACACCTGGTGGGAACACTAATTGCTAAACTAAGACAGGTGAGGAGAATCAGTGCTCATGGAAACCAACAGTAAACAAGCTGCACCCATGAAACAGACAAAAACATAGGAAATTACTAAACAGAAATCATGCCATGACCCGGGTGACGGATCATGACATTTTGTGTCTTAAAACAAACTTGTGATGCTCAAAATTAGTATTTTATTTTTTTCACACAGAAGATCTATTGCCTAAAACAAGTTCTTATGGCTCACTGAAAAATTACTAATCAGGGGATTGTGACTCGTATTAGGTTAGTTTAGATATTCTGACTGGAAATAAGAAATATATACTGAATGAGATTGTACATTTTTGCAGTGCACTGGACACTTAGAACAGAATAGATCCTTATTGCCATTGTACAACGAAATCGCAAGCAAACCCATTTATATCTTTACAAAGGTCATTCAATTGAACAATATGTTTGTACTTTGTTACGTTCTTGTGCAGAGCTGGATTCCAGGAGGCAGAAACTGATAGATGCCTTAGAATATATGTTATTACTCAGGTAAACATGATGACAAAACTCAGAAAAAAATAAGTTCTAGAAACAAAACATCCAAAATTTGGTGAGCAGTGTTCATTTTGTTGACTAATGATTTTCGCCTTAGTTATCGTCAACCTATTTCCCAAAACAAATGCATGTTGACTAAGACGATAACAAAATGAAATGACTTTTTAGTTAACGAAAAAAAACCAGATGAAAATGTTGATATAAACGAAATCCATCCATCCATCCATTTTCTACCGCTTGTCCTTTACGGGGTTGCGGGGGGTTCTGGAGCTTATTCCAGCTGCACAATCCAGTCCTATTTAATTTTGTTTTGGAGATCGGTGGGACAACTTTGAAGTATAGACAACCACAGCTTTTCAACAGTGCACATATAAAAGAGGGGAAGTTATTTATTAAAGAACAGCCAATCAGATGCTTTTCTTTGGGAGATAAGTAAGTTGAATTTCTATCCATCCATCCATTTTCTACCGCTTGTTCCGTTCGGCGTCACGGGGGTGCTGGAGCCTATGTCAGCTGCATTCGGGCGGAAGGCCTTGGACAAATCGCCACCTCATCGCAGGGCCAACACAGATAGACAGACAACATTCACACTCACATTCACACACTAGGGCCAATTTAGTGTTGCCAATCAACCTATCCCCAGGTGCATGTCTTTGGAGGTGGGAGGAAGCCGGAGTACCTGGAGGGAACCCACACAGTCACAGGGAGAACATGCAAACTCCACACAGAAAGATCCCGAGGCCCGGGATTGAACTCAGGACTACTCAGGACCTTCGTATTGAATTTCTCAATGCCAAAACAAAAATGCAAGGATTTAACATTTTCCACATTGTAATATGTACACCTGGGAGAAAGTGAAGAGGACACATTTCATTTTTACTGCTCTGATGCCATCAGCAAGGGTGTCCTCATGACAGCAACACAACTGTGAGTTAAAGCTAATTATACCATATCACCCCTTAACTGCATGGCAACTTTTAATGTGGTCCAATGTGTTTACATCACGCGTGCAGCAAAAAGAGGAAATGAATGCAATGTTTCCTATTTATTTATGTATTTGAGGCAGACATTTATTAAAAAAAGAAAGGCTCCAGCAAGAGAAAAAAAAAAATCAGTCTAAGCTTGGGCCCCTGGAGAGGGGGTCCAGACTGAGGCCAAGGAAAAAACAAATCTCATAGCCATAACACAGTAAGAGGGAAACATCAAAGAACCACAAAGGACATTAAATACATTAAAAGAGCAGAGCTGATGCAACCAGCCACTTCTACACACAGCTACAAAAGTAAAACAACAACAAAAAATAAAACATATACACTGTGGTGGCCTCTGCGGTGTTCCACGCCATCGTCTGCTGGGGCAGAGGGATCATGGCCAGAGACAGGAGCAGACCCAACAAAGCAACCAAGAGAGCCGACTCCACCCTCGGCCGCCCACCAACTCTCGGCCAGTGTCCAGTCCGCATGGATGAGCGAGGATACGTACAAGGAGACCGAGGTGTCCGATACCTGCTCATTCAGCCAAGACACCGTGAAGCTTGTCCGTCCCGACGCTCAACGCCAGCTCCGCAGACCTGTCTCTTCATTTGCATCTCCTCCAGTCTCTCCAAACGGACTCTGGTGTGGCAGAGACCCAGCAGCTGGTCTCCATGGCCAAAAGGCTCCCGTGAGGCAGATCCAGAAGTTCACAAAAAAGCACAGCAGAAGTCACGAAAAGGCAAAAAAACCCACATGAAAACAAGAGGGAAACATCAGGAACACAAAAGGATGATACAAGAGCACAGAGCTCCTGCCAACAGCAGCCACTACAGTGGTGCCATCTTGGGGGGAAAAAAATTCTACTTTTGTGTTAAACAAATGCTTTGCAGTTAGTCTAAATAATCTTAAAAAAGCCTTATCTTGTATACTTTATATTCAAGTCTACTAAATGTACTGTAATTTTAGCGGACTAAACAGTCATTTAATTTTGAAGACTAAAACAAGAATAGGTTTTGTCAAAAGACTATGACTAAAACTAAATTAAAAACTACCGTCAAAATTACCACTGCTGAAAATGAGAACCCCAGCGTCAAGGGGATTCATATGGCCCCATTTGTCGCGATTTACCTGACACATTAAATGTGACGAATTGGGGGGTGCACTATCCACTTTAGCCGAAATACGGCAGTAGAGTGTTGCATTTCTTAAAGGGGAGATGCATTTTTTTTCATTTTTGCCTATCGTTCACAATCCTTATGAAAGACAAGAATACAAAAGGTTTTGGGGGGTTTTGCAACTTACTAACTTGTAATATTCGTCTCGTTCCAGGTGGCTAGCAATACAGCTAATGGGATTTATCTATTCTGCCTTTAAATCACTTTAAAATCTAGAAACCGCCAACAATACCTAATTGATGTTCAATAACCTGTATAATAACCAAGCTGTAGCAACATTGTTATTGTTAGAGCAAACACCGAGTAACAGTTTTGCTAGCGGAGTAACACATCGCCTTGCTACGACATTAGCCGTAAAATAGCAACGACAAGAGGTAAGCTAGCAACTGTGTCAACAGCTAAATGGCTTTTGAGTTTGGAATGCATAACACAGTGCAATATGACCCAAATTGTACTGACTGAAAAATATGAAAAGTAATACTGCGGTATCTGTAAAGTATTGGCCCACATTTTATGTGTTGTTTGTACACCGTGAGCTCGACATTGTATGTATCGTAGTTGTGCGGTGATGTGCTGCATGTATCATGATCAATATTAAAGTGACTTACTGAATGTCTGTTTGATTCAACTGACTGGGGACGTTTCCAAGTGTTTTGGGTAAGCAATCCATTGATTTCGGCATGACTAGGCTCAAAGTTCCAAGTCAAGCCGTCTGCCCCAACAATTTACCCTCTGTTCATGCTCGCTTTTATAAGTACCATATTTTTCGGAGTATAAGTCGCTCCGGAGTATAAATCGCACCTGCCGAAAATGCATAATAAAGAAGAAAAAAAACATATATAAGTCGCACTGGAGTATAAGTCGCATTTTTTGGGGAAATGTATTTGATAAAACCCAACACCAAGAATAGACATTTGAAAGGCAATTTAAAATACATAAAGAATAATGAACAACAGGCTGAATAAGTGTAGGTTATATGACGCATAAATTACCAACTGAGAACGTGCCTGGTATGTTAACGTAACATATTATGGTAAGAGTCATTCAAACAACTATAACATATAGAACATGCTATACGTTTACCAAACAATCTGTCACTCCTAATCGCTAAATCCCATGAAATCTTATACGTCTAGTCTCTTACGTGAATGAGCTAAATAATATTATTTGATATTTTACGGTAATGTGTTAATAATTTCACACATAAGTCGCTCCTTAGTATAAGTTGCACCTCCGGCCAAACTGAAAAAAACTGCGACAAATACGGGAGCAGTTCATCCTCCGTATATTCAGCTTCAAAAAGATAAGGTTGTGGATCCTCATTTGTCCAAAAATAATCATCTTTGTCGTCTGTCACCAAGTCTGCCATGATTAGAAAACACTCGCGTTTGTTTCCGGAAGTAGGAACACAAAATGGTTGCTAAAGTCAGAAGTGTGCTGCTATGGAAGCAGAAATAAATGCGGCAATGAAATAAGTTCCGGTGTTGCTTAAAATGACCATTATATATTTACTTGCAGCGTGTAAATAAAATGTTGATGGAGGGTTTCAAACTTGTTTTAGAGGATTTTGAAGGCTACAACATTGACTCCCATCTTGCAAGTGTTTGCTATCATCTCTAAAATCCCCTCCAAAAAATAAAAAAAGACATGTGTGGTCTTGTCTCTCACAATAATTCTGAATGACAGGCAAAATTCCCAAACAAGTGCAGTTCCCCTTTAAAATGTCAATTACAACTATGACCACAGCATCAGTTGCTTTATAGAGTGGCGCTTTCCATCATTTTCAGCAGACTGCATTGCAAAATGATGAACCCCCCCCCCCCCCCCCCCCCCCCCCCTTCTTCCTCTCAAGCAAGATCCGCCCATTTTAATTATCAAAAAAGATTAGGTTGGGCCAAAAAAAAACTGTAAGCCAGGATGATGGCACCATGTGATAGGTAAGCACTCACTACCTTGGAGCATAATAGTGTCCAATTGTGAACTGCATACGCAGAAGCATGTCCTGACATGGCAAGCAGTGGCCACAAGGTATACAAAGGGTGACTAAGGATGAATGGACAACAGTTGCGTCCAGTGGGAAACACAATACAGAGAGACAACAGAGACAATGTAACACACTTCAGCTTCCTGATGTACAGTACATGAATGGCTACTGGCCATTGTGCCAACAGATCCTCTTTTCTAGTTTTTAGCAGCCAATTAAAAATACAACTTTTGTGTTATTTCAGCTGGTATGTCTACCTTTTAAGCAGATAAAAGCCTCCTCTCTTTTTGACTGGCTTCTAAAAGTTGGACACGTCATCCACATCCACAGTAGCCTATTATAAGTTTGTACACACAGTGGCAGTTCAAGCTTCAATGGCACTCTGGGCGAGACCCCCTTTCAGCACAGAAACTCTGCCCACACATCTATAACTTTGCCACTCTAAACATGTCTCTATACTCTATACAACTGCCTTACAAAAACCAGGACTAACGGTGCATGCCACACAGTGCCAATGAGAATGCCTAGGGAAATGTGCCATTATATACTTATAATGACGGAGCAGTAAGGGGCTAGGAATATCCATCCATCGATCCATCCATTTTCTACCGCTTGTCCCTTTCGGGGTCGCGGGGGGTGGTGAAGCCTATCCCAGCTGCATTCGAGCGGAAGGCGGTGTACACCCTCATCAGACAACATTCACACTCACATTCACACACTAGGCCCAATTTTAATGTTGCCAATCAACCTATCCGCAGGTGCATGTCTTTGGAGGTGGGAGGAAGCCGGAGTACCCGGAGGGAACCCACGCAGTCACAGGGAGAACATGCAAACTCCACACAGAAAGACCCCGAGGCCGGGGATCAAACCCAGGACCTTCATACTGTGAGGCACACGCACTAACCCCTGTTGCACTGTCCTGCCCCATTAATTGATTTTTCTTCACGCAAGATGCCCATTGATTGTACAGCGCGTGATCTGCTTAATGTCTGCACAAATCACTGAACACAATCTCATAGAAACTAAATGTAAAAGGGGCCCTTTATTTAGCCGACGAGGTTTAGTCAACTTTGAAGCAAATTGATTGTTTAGTGATGAGACAGTCTGCATCATCAACCCTCTTGATGATAGTGAAATACTTACAAAATATAGGTGCTTTGCAAAACTGGACTGCAATTAGGTAAGCCTGCGATTGTGTTTCAATCAAAGATATGCAATATGTATGTGTGTGATGAATGCTGTACACTGAAGTAATCCTCTTTCTGTCTCTGTGTCGTCTATTTATGTGTCTTTATCTTATTCAGTGTGTTTATCTGTGCAGTAGTGCTGGATGTCAGTATTTGTCTTCAAGGTATTGGGGAGGGGGGGGGGGGTTGCAGTGAGTTAAACATTGCCCACAGCTATGATATAGTTTCTGTTTTTAGCTTATTGTTTATATTTGCCACTGGGCTAAGATTATATCCACATGATCCTGGCAGTCAGGCATGCAGCGCCAATGTAGAGAGTGATAGTGAAACGGTCGACTCTCCTACTGTCATTATCTGCTAACCCTTCACCATTCAAAAAGGAGAGAGCATACGGAACTATATCAAGACATGGTGTCACCTTTTAAAAATAAAAAATCTGCACAAAGTCATACATTCATTGGTAGGCAGCATTCATAACATTGCAGTCTAAGTCAGACATTCCAGTAATTGAATTATGACTTTTCCTCCTGTAGTTTTTTGTTGTTAATCATGCATTGTGGTAAACCAGTCGGTCGATTACAGACTGCCTTTAATGACCTGCTTTAAAAGATGTTATCCTCTAATGATGTGTGAAATTAAGTTCCATGTGGTGCAATGCTATATAATATGCAGATTAAAATGTGTAAATTACTTAATATGAAATACAATCTGTGTTGCAAGGGGAAAAGGAGTGGGAAAATGGCACCAGCGAAAAGACAAGATACTTTACTTCTGCGCAGATAAACATTTTTGAAATTTGATTATTTGGTATTTTTTTATTTATTTATTTTTTTTTAAATTTATTATTTATTTATTCATTTTTTATTAACGGACTGTTTTATTGTGGCGGTTGTCAGAGCTTGGTCTGCATTGCTGGCAGTAAGTCGGACCCGTTTCTAGTGAGGGTTGGTCTCCGCCAGGGCTGCCCTTTGTCACCGATTCTGTTCATAACCTTTATGGACAGAATTTCTAGGCGCAGTCAGGGTGTTGAGGGTATCTGGTTTGGTGGCTGCAGGATTAGGTCTCTGCTTTTTGCAGATGATGTGGTCCTGATGGCTTCATCTGGCCAAGATCTTCAGCTCTCACTGGATCGGTTCGCAGCCGAGTGTGAAGCGACTGGGATGGGAATCAGCACCTCCAAGTCCGAGTCCATGGTTCTCGCCCGGAAAAGGGTGGAGTGCCATCTCCGGGTTGGGGAGGAGATCTTTCCCCATGTGGAGGAGTTCAAGTACCTCGGAGTCTTGTTCACGAGTGAGGGAAGAGTGGATCGTGAGATCGACAGGCGGATCGGTGCGGCGTCTTCAGTAATGCGGACGCTGTATCGATCCGTTGTGGTGAAGAAGGAGCTGAGCCGGAAGGCAAAGCTCTCGATTTACCGGTCGATCTACGTTTCCATCCTCACCTATGGTCATGAGCTTTGGGTCATGACACAAGGACAAGATCACGGGTACAAGCGGCCGAAATGAGTTTCCTCCGCCGGGTGGCGGGGCTCTCCCTTAGAGATAGGGTGAGAAGCTCTGTCATCCGGGAGGAGCTCAAAGTAAAGCCGCTGCTCCTCCACATCGAGAGGAGCCAGATGAGGTGGTTCGGGCATCTGGTCAGGATGCCACCCGAACGCCTCCCTAGGGAAGTGTTTAGGGCACGTCCGACCGGTAGGAGGCCACGGGGAAGACCCAGGACACGTTGGGAAAACTATATATCCCGGCTGGCCTGGGAACGCCTCGGGATCCCCCGGGAGGAGCTGGACGAAGTGGCTGGGGAGAGGGAAGTCTGGGCTTCCCTGCTTAGGCTGCTGCCCCCGCGACCCGACCTCGGATAAGCGGAAAAAGATGGATGGATGGATGGATGGATGGATGGATGGTATTTTTTGGATTATTTTTCCCAAAAGCAATATATGTATTTTGTACTTTTTATGGTGCATTTCCAAAGTAGATTTCGGTGTAAAAGGTCCACAACATTTAAATGGTATACCCCACATCACATAACGTTTTAAATCTGCAAATATGCATGTGTATCGTACTGCATATGAACATTACCAGTGCTACGACTATCACTACCACTACTATAAATAATAATAAGAATGATCCACAACAGGTAGATTTTGCTGTTGCTGTATGCCAGGTCTCTTGTGGCCCGATTTCAGTTCAAAACATGAGGAACAAACATTTTTGAAGCAAATTCCTAAAAACACGAGAATGCTCCTGTTGTATAGAGGAACTTGGACCACTGTAAAATGGCAGATCCTTGCATTGACATTTTAACCTTGCTCGTTATGTGTATTTCTAGTCTTGTCACCTTCTCCCGGGCAAAAGGGTGACAAGGCAGTGCAGCTGGATCAAAAGAAACGTCGGGGATGCTTCATTGAACAAAAAGTTGCTTTATTCCAAGCAAGCAGCATTATACAGGACTGCAGTACCTGGAGGAGGTCTAGCCAAAAAAATGTGTCACTCCTAACTTGGAGAAGCCAAACCAACAGTTTTATATTCCCGACTCATGTCTCGTGGGTGTGCGCTAGGTCAGGAGAATACAACCTGACCATCACTAATTTGGTTAATATCAGTACTACGGATGCCATTTACAAAACATCCTCAAAACAGCCCACTACCCATAATATGGGTTTTTAAACATCAGAATATTGTCTCCCAAAGCGTTATTAGTTAATGAGGTCATTAGAGACAACAATCTTAACGGCATTGGTCTCAGTGAAACCTGGCTAAAACAAAATTAATTTTTCCCGCCAAACGAGGCATCTCCTCCTAACTATACATATTGCCCGTCCTCTTAAAAGGGGTGGAGCACTAATATCCAATGAAAACCTTAACCTTCCTCCAAACCTAAGTAATAAGTATAAATCATTTGAGGTGCTTACTATGAGGTCTGTCACACCCCTACCGCTCTATCTGGCTGTTATTTATCGCACCCCTGGGCCCTATTCAGACTTTATCAGTGAAGTTGCAGAGTTTATCGCTGATCTAGTGACGCATGCAGATCATATAATTATAATGTGGGATTTTAATATCCATCTGAATACCCCATCAGACCCTCTATGCGTGGCGCTCAAGACTATAATTGATAGCTTACACAAATAATAAATGAACCCACGCTTCGCAACGGTAATACGATTAGACCTAGTCCTTGTCCGGGGTGTCAGCACATCTAAAGTTATGGTACTCCCGTACACTAAAGTAATATCCGATCATTAACTTATAAAATTTGAAGTTCTGACTCATTGTCAGAGGTGGGTAGAGTAGCCAGAAATTGTACTCAAGTAAGAGTACTGTTACTTTAGAGATTTATTACTCAAGTAAAAGTAAGGAGTAGTCACCCAAATATTTACTTGAGTAAAAGTAAAAAGTATGTTGTGAAAAAACTACTCAAGTACTGAGTAACTGATGAGTAACATACACACTCATATCATATATATATATATATATATATATATATATATATATATATATATACACACACATACATACATACATATACATTGATATATACAGTATATAATGTATAAGTATTTATTTTGCTGTTTTTGTTTACATGTTAAAGGTGTTTTAATGAATATACATGCATGTTTAACATATAGATTCCTTTCTTTAATGAAGACTAGAATATAAGTTGGTGTATTACCTGATTCTGATGACTTGCATTGATTGTAATCAGACAGTCGTGATGATAACGTCCACGTTTTCAAATGCAGGAGAAGAAAAGTTCCTCCTTTCTGTCTAATACCACATGGAAGTGGTGGGTTTTTGGCATCCTATTTGTCCAGCTTCCATATTCGTTTTTATACACTTTACAAGAAATATATTGGTGTCAAACTCCGTAGCTTGCTAGCTTGTTTACGCTGGCTTTCGGAGACTCTTGTTTTGAAAGCGCAGGCGCGATGGCGCGGCACTTTTATTGTGAAGACAGGAACGTCCTCATGTGCGGTCAGTCTTGACGGTACGGTTGAAATAAAACAAGTATCTTTTTTCCTTCACACTTTTGATTGATTGATTTGAACTTTTATTATTAGATTGCACAGTACAGTACATATTCCGTACAATTGACCACTAAATGGTAACACCCCAATAAGTTTTTCAACTTGTTTAAGTCAGGTCATGTGACCACCTGGCTCTGTTTGATTGGTCCAACGTCACCAGTGACTGCATCTGATTGGTGGAACGAACTGAAACGTCACCAGTAAGGCAGGCACTTTGAAGGTCTGTCTGACAGACCAAAACAAACAAAGCGTGCATTAACAGATCGATAAAAATTAGTAGCGAGTAGCGAGCTGAATGTAGATAAAAGTAGCGGAGTAAAAGTAGCGTTCCTTCTCTATAAATATACTTAAGTAAAAGTAAAAGTATGTTGCATTAAAACTATTCTTAGAAGTACAATTTATCCCAAAAGTTACGCAAGTAGATGTAACGGAGTAAATGTAGCGCGTTACTACCCACCTCTGCTCATTGTCAACAAGCTACTAATAACCTCTGCTTTAGCAGCCGCAACATTAATGCTGTCACAACTATGACTCTTGCTGGCCTACTGCCTACGGTAATGGCACCATTCCCAAATTATGTGGGCTCTAGCGATAACCTCACTAACAACTTTAACTTTAGCGCAACGCCATAGATAGTATAGCACCGCTAAAGCTAAAAAAGGCCCCTAAAAGACATACCCCCTGGTTCATAGAAGAAACAAGAGCTCTTAAACTATCATGTAGAAAGCTGGAATGCAAATGCCGTGCGACTAAACTTGATGTTTTCCATCAGGCATGGAGTGATAATTTAATAACTTATAAACACACGCTTACTTTAGCTAAACCTAATTACTACTCCAATCTTATCCGCCTCAATAAAAACGATCCTGAATATTTGTTCAGTTCAGTAGCATTGCTGACCCAACAAGGGACTCCCCCCAGTAGCTCCACCCACTCGGCTGATGATTTTATGAATTTCTTTAATTAGAAAATTTAATTCATAAAAAAGGAGATTAAAGATAACGCGTCCCAGCTCTAACTGGGTTCTATTAATGCAGATACGAATATCCTCGACATCCTCGATGGATATTGCCCTCCAAAATAATCTCTTTCTTTTTGAAGAAACAACATTAGAGGAATTCCTGCGACTTGTAAATGGGACAAAACAAACAACATGTTTACTTGACCCACTTCCTGGGAAACTTATCAAGCAGCTGTTTGTAATATTAGGACCGTCAGTGCTAAATGTTGTTAACTTTGTTACGGCTCAGGCTCCTGCCAACGCCGCTCATCCGTCTGTGCGCACCTCGGGACACGCCCACGGGTGCGCACATCCAGGGACGCGCCGCGCGCGTCCCCGCCCTGCAGCAGCCACCAGCTGCAATCACTCACCGGCAATCTACACTCCTGGGTCTGATGAGGGCAAGCTCAATAAAGGACCAGTGGAACCAAGGATCAGCGCGGGAACTTAGTTTTCTCATGGTGTACCGTAAGGCTTATGATCTCTCTCTCTGCGTGTTTTCCCTCGTGTCTGACATCCTTGTTTGTTCTCCCGTGTCTCCGCAGTGTTTACCTTCCGTTTCCCTGGATGTTGACTGCCTCCTTCGTTTCCTTGACTCCTCACTCGCCCCTGGACTTTGACGCCTCTCTCTCGCCCCGGATCACCTGCCTGCCCCATGGACTGCCTCGTTTGCTCTCTTCAACACTTGGTAACACACTTCAGCTAACTACACACATAGTCTTACACTACACACTCTTGTATTCTAGTTCACACTCCATTTCCTTAGTTCAGTAGTATTGTTTATTATTATTTATATATATATATATATATATATATATATATATATATATATATATATATTGACTATATATATAATAAATAATTGTATATACCGCCCCCTGGTGTCTGAGCCGTCACCTCCCCTTTAGTCTTTACACAACAGTAAGTTCCCGCCAAAATTATTAGAGGACCTGACGGCACAGTTCCTTAGCCCCTCCCCAGTGACTTTAGTTCCGCCCCTGTGAAATTTTTTTTTTCTGCCTCTTGCCCCATTCACCATGTCTTTTTCTTTTTTTCGCTCCACATCGGAGGAGTTTTCTTGTCCTGCCAAACTGTCGTGGAAAGGCATGTTTAGCAGTGATGTGAGCAAGGAGGAATTTTCTCGCTGCCTGGACACCCTCTTTCCACCCTCAGTGTCTGTTCCTCAGTCTACTGGAAGCGTCTGGAATCCGCCTTTGGAGGGGGGGAATGGTACCGACAGCCGTGCTGGTGAGGTAGCACAGCTGCGGCCAGCAAGACCGCTACCATCGATCTTTCAGTTTGCCTGGCCGCACCCACCAACCACGCTACCAGCACCTGTCCCTCGGCTAGCGTCCGAGCTAGCACCTGTCCCTCGGCTAGCGTCCGAGCTAGCACCTGTTCCTCGGCTAGCGTCCGAGCTAGCACCTGTCCCTCGGCTAGCGTCCGAGCTAGCACCTGTCCCTCGGCTAGCGTCCGAGCTAGCACCTGTCCCTCGGCTAGCGTCCGAGCTAGCACCTGTCCCTCGGCTAGCGTCCGAGCTAGCACCTGTCCCTCGGCTAGCGTCCGAGCTAGCACCTGTCTCTCGGCTAGCGTCCGAGCTAGCACCTGTCCCTCGGCTAGCGTCCGAGCTAGCACCTGTCCCTCGGCTAGCGTCCGAGCTAGCACCTGTCCCTCGGCTAGCGTCCGAGCTAGCACCTGTCTCTCGGCTAGCGTCCGAGCTAGCACCAGTCCCTCGGCTAGCGCCCGAGCTAGCACCAGTCCCTCGGCTAGCGCCCGAGCTAGCACCAGTCCCTCGGCTAGCGTCTGAGCTAGCACCAGTCCCTCGGCTAGCGTCCGAGCTAGCACCAGTCCCTCGGCTAGCGTCCGAGCTAGCACCAGCCCCTCGGCTAGCGTCCGAGCTAGCACCAGCCCCTTGGCTAGCGTCCGAGCTAGCACCAGCCCCTCGGCTAGCGTCCAAGCTAGCACCAGCCCCTCGGCTAGCGTCCGAGCTAGCACCAGCCCCTCGGCTAGCCTCCGAGCTAGCACCAACCCCTCGGTTAGTCTCCGACCTAGCACCAGCTCCTCGGCTAGCCTCCGAGCTAGCACCAACCCCTCGGCTAGTCTCCGAGCTAGCACCAGTCCCCAGGCTAGCCTCTGAGCTAGAACCAGCTCCCAGGCTGGCCCCCACGTCTCCACCAGCTCCCAGGCTGGCCCCCACGTCTCCACCAGCTCCCAGGCTGGCCCCCACGTCTCCACCAGCTCCCAGGCTGGCCCCCACGTCTCCACCAGCTCCCAGGCTGGCCTCGACCTCAGCACCTCGGCCTGCTCCACCGACTCCAGCACCTCGGCCTGCTCCGCCGACTCCAGCACCTCGGCCTGCTCCGCCGACTCCAGCACCTCGGCCTGCTCCGCCAACTTCAGCACCTCAGCCAGCTCCTCAGCTGCCCTCCTCGTCTCCGGCTTTGACGTCCGCTGCTTCCACGCCTTTGACGTCTGCCGCTTCCACGCCGCCGATGACGTCTGCCGCTTCCACGCCGCCGATGACGTCTGCCGCTTCCACGCCGCCGATGACGTCTTCCTCCACGCCGCCGCCGACGTCTGCCGCTTCCACGCCGCCGACGACGTCTTATCCTCGTTTCCGGCGAGACGCACCATGGCGCCAATCACGTCCGCCTTCCCGACGGCCAAGATGGTGGCCGGCTTCAGCGGCGTTCTTCTCGCCGCCGCCATCAGACTCGTCCTCGGTGGATTCGGGGACACTGGGGCCGGCGACCCACCACCAGTTCTCCCCTCCACCCTCCCTTGTTTCGTGAGTATGTTGGACATCTGGAATCTGTCCATAGGGGGGGGATACTGTTACGGCTCAGGCTCCTGCCAACGCCGCTCATCCGTCTGTGCGCACCTCGGGACACGCCCACGGGTGCGCACATCCAGGGACGCGCCACGCACGTCCCCGCCCTGCAGCAGCCACCAGCTGCAATCACTCACCGGCAATCTACACTCCTGGGTCTGATGAGGGCAAGCTCAATAAAGGACCAGTGGAACCAAGGATCAGCGCGGGAACTTAGTTTTCTCATGGTGTACCGTAAGGCTTATGATCTCTCTCTCTGCGTGTTTTCCCTCGTGTCTGACATCCTTGTTTGTTCTCCCGTGTCTCCGCAGTGTTTACCTTCCGTTTCCCTGGATGTTGACTGCCTCCTTCGTTTCCTTGACTCCTCGCTCGCCCCTGGACTTTGACGCCTCTCTCTCGCCCCGGATCACCTGCCTGCCCCATGGACTGCCTTGTTTGCTCTCTTCAACACTTGGTAACACACTTCAGCTAACTACACACATAGTCTTACACTACACACTCTTGTATTCTAGTTCACACTCCATTTCCTTAGTTCAGTAGTATTGTTTATTATTATTTATATATATATGTATATATATATATATATATATATATATATATATATATATATATATATATATATATATATATATATATATATATTGACTATATATATAATAAATAATTGTATATACTGCCCCCTGGTGTCTGAGCCGTCACCTCCCCTTTAGTCTTTACACAACAGTAAGTTCCCGCCAAAATTATTAAAGGACCTGACGGCACAGTTCCTTAGCCCCTCCCCAGTGACTTTAGTTCCGCCCCTGTGAAATTTTTTTTTTCTGCCTCTTGCCCCATTCACCATGTCTTTTTCTTTTTTTCGCTCCACACCGGAGGAGTTTTCTTGTCCTGCCAAACTGTCGTGGAAAGGCATGTTTAGCAGTGATGTGAGCAAGGAGGAATTTTCTCGCTGCCTGGACACCCTCTTTCCACCCTCAGTGTCTGTTCCTCAGTCTACTGGAAGCGTCTGGAATCCGCCTTTGGAGGGGGGGAATGGTACCGACAGCCGTGCTGGTGAGGTAGCACAGCTGCGGCCAGCAAGACCGCTACCATCGATCTTTCAGTTTGCCTGGCCGCACCCACCAACCACGCTACCAGCACCTGTCCCTCGGCTAGCGTCCGAGCTAGCACCTGTCCCTCGGCTAGCGTCCGAGCTAGCACCTGTTCCTCGGCTAGCGTCCGAGCTAGCACCTGTCCCTCGGCTAGCGTCCGAGCTAGCACCTGTCCCTCGGCTAGCGTCCGAGCTAGCACCTGTCCCTCGGCTAGCGTCCGAGCTAGCACCTGTCCCTCGGCTAGCGTCCGAGCTAGCACCTGTCCCTCGGCTAGCGTCCGAGCTAGCACCTGTCCCTCGGCTAGCGTCCGAGCTAGCACCTGTCTCTCGGCTAGCGTCCGAGCTAGCACCTGTCCCTCGGCTAGCGTCCGAGCTAGCACCTGTCCCTCGGCTAGCGTCCGAGCTAGCACCTGTCCCTCGGCTAGCGTCCGAGCTAGCACCTGTCTCTCAGCTAGTGTCCGAGCTAGCACCAGTCCCTCGGCTAGCGCCCGAGCTAGCACCAGTCCCTCGGCTAGCGCCCGAGCTAGCACCAGTCCCTCGGCTAGCGTCCGAGCTAACACCAGTCCCTCGGCTAGCGTCCGAGCTAGCACCAGTCCCTCGGCTAGCGTCCGAGCTAGCACCAGCCCCTCGGCTAGCGTCCGAGCTAGCACCAGCCCCTCGGCTAGCGTCCAAGCTAGCACCAGCCCCTCGGCTAGCGTCCGAGCTAGCACCAGCCCCTCGGCTAGCCTCCGAGCTAGCACCAACCCCTCGGCTAGTCTCCGAGCTAGCACCAGCTCCTCGGCTAGCCTCCGAGCTAGCACCAACCCCTCGGCTAGTCTCCGAGCTAGCACCAGTCCCCAGGCTAGCCTCTGAGCTAGAACTAGCTCCCAGGCTGGCCCCCACGTCTCCACCAGCTCCCAGGCTGGCCCCCACGTCTCCACCAGCTCCCAGGCTGGCCCCCACGTCTCCACCAGCTCCCAGGCTGGCCTCGACCTCAGCACCTCGGCCTGCTCCGCCGACTCCAGCACCTCGGCCTGCTCCGCCTACTCCAGCACCTCGGCCTGCTCCGCCGACTCCAGCACCTCGGCCTGCTCCGCCAACTTCAGCACCTCAGCCAGCTCCTCAGCTGCCCTCCTCGTCTCCGGCTTTGACGTCCGCTGCTTCCACGCCTTTGACGTCTGCCGCTTCCAGGCCGCCGATGACGTCTGCCGCTTCCACGCCGCCGATGACGTCTGCCGCTTCCACGCCGCCGATGACGTCTTCCTCCACGCCGCCGCCGACGTCTGCCGCTTCCACGCCGCCGACGACGTCTTATCCTTGTTTCCGGCGAGACGCACCATGGCGCCAATCACGTCCGCCTTCCCGACGGCCAAGATGGTGGCCGTCCCTTGGTCGCCCGCCTCGCCGGCTTCAGCGGCGTTCTTCTCGCCGCCGCCATCAGACTCGTCTTCGGTGGATTCGGGGACACTGGGGCCGGCGACCCACCACCAGTTCTCCCCTCCACCCTCCCTTGTTTCGGGAGTATGTTGGACATCTGGAATCTGTCCATAGGGGGGGGATACTGTTACGGCTCAGGCTCCTGCCAACGCCGCTCATCCGTCTGTGCGCACCTCGGGACACGCCCACGGGTGCGCACATCCTTGTTTGTTCTCCCGTGTCTCCGCAGTGTTTACCTTCCGTTTCCCTGGATGTTGACTGCCTCCTTCGTTTCCTTGACTCCTCGCTCGCCCCTGGACTTTGACGCCTCTCTCTCGCCCCGGATCACCTGCCTGCCCCATGGACTGCCTCGTTTGCTCTCTTCAACACTTGGTAACACACTTCAGCTAACTACACACATAGTCTTACACTACACACTCTTGTATTCTAGTTCACACTTCATTTCCTTAGTTCAGTAGTATTGTTTATTATTATTTATATATATATGTATGTATATATATATATATATATATATATATATATATATATATATATATATATATATATATATATATATATATATATTGACTATATATATAATAAATAATTGTATATACTGCCCCCTGGTGTCTGAGCCGTCACCTCCCCTTAGTCTAAACACAACAAACGTATCACTTTCCTCTGGTACTGTTCCCTTAACATTCAAAAAAGTGGTTATTCATCCTCTGCTCAAAAGACCTAACCTTGATCCTGACCTCATGGTAAACTACTGGCCGGTGTCTCACCTTCCCTTTAACTCAAAACTCCTCCCAAAAAATTGTTGCACAGCAGGTGAATTAACACTTAACATCTAACAATCTCTGTCCAGTTTCAGGGCAAATCACTCTATGGAGTTCGCAAAAATGACTAATGATCTATTGCTAACTATGGATGCTGATGCGTCATCCATGTTGCTGATCATAGCGCTGTTTTCGATACCGTCGATCATAACATTCTATTAAAACGTATCAAAACACGTATTGGTATGTCAGACTTAGCCTTTTCTTGGTTTAACACTTATTTTACTGACAGGATGCAGTGCGTTTCCCATAACGATGTGACCTCGGACTACGTTAAGTTAACGTGCAAAGTTCCACAGGGTTCGGTTCTTGGCCCTGCACTCTTCAGCATTTACATGCTGCCGCTAGGTGACATCATACGCAAATACGGTGTTAGTTTTCACTGTTATGCTGATGACACCCAACTCTACATGCCCCAAATGTTAACCAACATGTCAGATTGTAGTCAGCTGGAGGCCTGTCTTAATGAATTTAAACAATGGATGACCAGCAACTTTTTGCAACTCAACGCTAAGAAAACAAAATGCTGATTATTGGTCCTGCTAGACACAGACACCTATTTAATAAAACCACCTTAACATTTGACAACAAAACAATTACAAAAAGTCACTCTGTAAAGAATCTCGGTATTATCTTTGACCCAACTCTCTCATTTGAGTCACACATTAAGATTGTTACTAAAACAGCCTTCTTTCATCTGCGTAATATCGCTAAAATGTGTCCCATTTTGTCCATCACCGACACTGATATCATTATTGATGCGCTCGTTACGTCTCGCCTGATTACTGTAACATATTATTTTCGGGTCTCCCTATGTCTAGCATCAAGATTACAGAATGTGGCTGCTAGACTTCTGATAAGAACAAGAACGTTTGATCATATTATGTGTATACTGGCTCACCTGCAATGGCTTCCTGTGCACTTAAGATGTGAATTTAAGGTTTTACTACTTAAGTATAAAATACTAAACGGTCTAGCTCCATCCTATCTTGCTGATTGTATTGTACCATATGTCCCGGCCAGAAGTCTGCTTTCAAAGAATTGTGGCTTATTAGTGATTCCCAGAGCCCAAAAAACGCTTTAGAGTGTTTTCTATTCGGGCTCCAGTACTCAGTATGAAGCATTTAAGTCCCATCTTAAAACTCAATTGTGTACTCCAGCCTTTAAATAGACCCCTTTTTAGACCAGTTGATCTGCTGTCTCTCTTTTTTGGAAGTTTATTGACATCTTTAAGATGTTTAAGATGTCAATAAACGCCTCAATCTCTTTTCTGCTCTGCTCCCCTCTCCTGCGTGGAGAGATTGTCAGGTGACCACGGATCAGCCTCCACGGACAAGGTTGTTGAAAGTCGGGACCCAGGATGGACAACTTATCTTTGCATCAGTTGGTGACGTCTCTGCGTCTCGACGTGTCTATATGCAAGAGGATCCCCTGCTGTCCCCCCTATGGACTGGACTGTATTTGAGCTCACATGTATCCACTCTGCATTGATTGCACCGGTCACCCAGGGGCGGATCCCCACATTTGTAGTCCCTTCCAAGGTTTTGGTGTTGTTCCCATTGGGTTGAGTTTTTTCTTTCCCTGATTGGGATCTGAGCCGAGGATGTCGTTGTGCAGCTCTTTGAGAAATTTGTGATTAAGGCCTATATAAGTAAACTTTTATTGATTGATGTAAGAAGATGTTTGTGTGTAAGTGTCTGAAAACAACAGATGTAGGTCATAACTTAAATGTTGGCGTTAAGTTAAACTATCTCCCGGATAGAGCTATCACTTTGCATACCAAGGCCCAATTTACTGCCTTTTATCTTGCCAGGACTAATTTAGTCAACATGTGCTGTCAAAGTTAAGGGTAGTGTTTTATTGTGTGCTTACAACAAAATACCCTTTATTCACTTAAACCTGGTGGTTCACTTTCTCCAAGATGAATATAAATATTCACCATATGTAAAACATAATATGTGTTAATTAATAGACACCTCACTAGCACTGGGGTCCAAACTTGTGATTAGCATAACTGAGGCGTTCCTCAAGGCACCCCTTTAAGTCATCTCCTTTTTGGCATGCAGTTACACAGTTTTTTCGGAATGTGATTTGTGTAACTAAAGTGCTGCTGTAGCTTGTTTACTTCAGATGCAGTCAGTAATAATTGTTTTATTTAGCTATACTAGTAGTAGGGTTGTCCCAATACTAATATATTGGTACCGGTACAGGTACCAAAATGTATTTTGATACTTTTCAAAATAAATGGGACCACAAAAAATGATATGAAAATCATAGGACACTTCAAACATACCTTTAATAGTAAGTAAACAAACATAGTTACAAAGGCTCCAAATTTGGCTGCTGACATTTGCAGTAACATATTGTGTAATTTCCTATTGTAAAATGTTTTTCAAAATTTGGAGGGACAAGCAGTAAAAAATATATTATTAATCTACTTGTTCATTTACTGTTAAAATCTGGTTGATTCCTGTTTTAACGTGTTCTATCTACACCTCTGTTGAAATGTGATAAGCATCTATAGTTCTGTTGTGTAGACACTTGACATAAGTTTTTGGTGATACTACAAATGTGGGTATTGATCCAATACCAAGCAGTTACAAGGTCATACATTGATCATAATTAAAGTTATCCTGTATACAGGGACATATTCCCTAAGTTTATAAATGAAGAAATGTTGTGATAATACAAAATCTTTATGTAATCATTGTAGTATCAACTCGATACACTCTTGTACTTGATATTGTTACAATCGATATTTGTGTGGATCCACCCATTTGTTTACATTCAGAAGTGCTAGCTTGCAGTTAGATATTTTATCCTCCTATGGTTTATAGTGAAGCATGTTTGGTTAGTACTCGTCCTGCAGGAATGATACTTGTAAGAAATGTAGTTTATATGTTGCCATGGCAGAGGATTAGTGATTTAGAAATCGCTAAAGCAATGTGAACGGACGTTATTCGCTAGCTAGCTAGCTATGTTTTAAAGCCGCTTGAAGAGCAGCGTTTCAGTGTTTATAGCCCCACTTTTTATTGTTAGTTTTAAAGCCAAAATATGTCCATTTTCCCTCTTTTGTCTCCACCCTGTTTCTGCTTGCGAGTGGTCTGTGCTTGTGACTGTGTTGACTCACGACATGAGCCTCGATGTGCAATCAGGCGCATAAAAAAATTAAGTAATGGGATTTTTTTAATAGAGTATATTACTTTATTTAGTTAATTAGTACTACGGTACTTTAATAACACCGGTATACCGTACAACCCTAACTAGTAGTGTTTCTCAAGGTTCTATATCAAGTCCTCTCTTTTTCATCATTTGGGCTATTCAACTGGTGGCATGAAAGTTCATTTAAAAATAAAGATTACCTTTGACTAGCTTTTTTTGCAGAAGGTCCTCAAAATCAGCAGGACACTCTTAATAACAAAATAAATAGACCAAAATCAATCACTGTAGAGGACTTTGGTTAGAAAAAATAAGACTAAAAGTGAAGCGAGAAGTCCAAACCCCCGGTCTATACCTTTCTGGAAATGTGGCCCCAAAAACATTTTAGCTGAATGCCCCTGCTGTATGCTATATCTGCACTCTTCACGGGCTGCAAATTTCGACATGCGATCCACTTTTGGCAATTCTCAAAGCCCAAAATGTCATTAGGTTTTGTGTGTCAGCTGCAGACAACGACAACATGATTTTTAATTTGCAGTAGTTCTTATTTTAGATATGAAAATAATCTACTCAAGGCTGAAAGGACATTCAGTACAACTGAACGCCAAAGAAACCCATTGGTAGAAGGTCAAATTTGAACTGTTTGACATTTTAAACTGTTTCTCTGGTGATCTCATGCAATTATCATATCAAGCATTCTAGGGAAAAAAACAAAAAGCATTACCAGAAATGTTTCGTCTTAAGACGTTGATTCGAGGAATCAGTGCATCGGTGCATACTTATTTCAGCCACAAATATTCAGTAACACTCTTGTGTTACAACAAAATGGTGAAATAATGAAACTTTGTCATAAAAATGCAGACATTGGCTATAATAAAACCACTGCAAGTTTTTGGAGGCTTGGATATCAATATTTAAACATGCCAAGCTTTCGATCAGCTTTATCTAACTGCAGCAGTCTATGCGCACTGACAAGATGTGGCGTGACAAGCTCAGCGAAGCAAATCATGCATTCGGGGCAGCTTTGTGAATGGAGGAGTGGGTATGTGAGATATGCAAGTGGTAAACATATTCTAAGAAAGTTTTGTCGAGACACGTCATTTTGTGCTTTCATACAATAATAAACAAAAGATATAGTTTATTTGTTTTGAAAATGCTTTAACAAGTTACATTGAAGAATATGACTCGCGCAATTCCATCCATCCATCCATTTTCTACCGCTTGTCCCTTTCGGGGTTGTGGGGGGTGCTGGAGCCTATCTCAGCTGCATTCGGGCGGAAGGTGGGGTACACCCTGGAAAAGTCCCTCCCACTTGCGCAATTCAACTTATTTAAAATGGGGTTTGATGAGGCAACCCCTTGATGGTATATGACTGATAATTCATTCACAGCATGTGTTTAACATGTTGATATTTAATTCATGAGTCTATATTTTGCCATTAAAAATGTACAATTCCTGGATATGTTTTAAGTTTTGCAACTGTACGTTGCCTGTATTGAGTATATCAAGGGAGGAAATCAGAAACATTGTCGGTGTTAAAGTTTAAAGCAAATGTCACTGTTTCCCAGGCCAAGGACCTCGAAGCTGAGCGGGCACCCACTACTTATATATCCTGCATAAAATTATGATTGTGTTTAAAATCAAACTGGTGCTAAAGTTACCTTGTTATTGTCCGTTACTTAAATATTCAAGTAACACAATATAGTGTATCAATCACACAATCAATCAATGTTTACTTATCCATCCATTTTCTACCGCTTATTCCCTTTGGGGTCGCGGGGGGCACTGGAGCCTATCTCAGCTACAATCGGGCGGAAGGCGGGGTACACCCTGGACAAGTCATCACAGGGCCAACACAGATAGACAACATTCACACTCACATCCACACACTAGGGCCAATTTAGTATTGCCAATCAACTTATCCCCAGGTGCATGTCTTTGGAAGTGGGAGGAAGCCGGAGTACCCGGAGGGAACCCATGCAGTCACGGGGAAAACATGCAAACTCAACACAGAAAGATCCCGAGCCCGGGATAGAACCCAAGACTACTCAGGACCTTCGTATTGTGAGGCAGATGCACTAACCCCTCTTCCACCGTGTTTACTTATATAGCCCTAAATCACGAGTGTCTCAAAGGGCTGCACAAGCCACAACGACATCCTTGGCTCAGATACCACATCAAGGCAAGAAAAAACTCAACCCAATGGGATAACAATGAGAAACCTTGGAGGGGACCGCAGATGTGGGGACCCCCCTGGGTGACCGGTGCAATGGACGTCGAGTGGATCGAGCATAATATTGTGAGAGTCCAGTCCATAGTGGATCTAACATAATAGTGAGAGTCCAGTCCTTAGTGGGCCATTAGGAGATCATCTTGAGTGGAGACAGGTCAGCAGCGCAGAGACGTCCCCAACTGATGCACAGATGAGTGGTCCACCCTGGGTCCCGACTTTGGACAGCTAGCGCCTCACCTGTGGTCACCAAATCTGTGCCGCCCCCCCTCCACGAAGGGCTAGCAGAGCTAGTTGCTAGCCGGTAACTAGCACATTAATTGCTAGGTGGAAAATGGAGCCCTGACCGCTGCTTAATTGCTAACTGTCTTAATGCTTACATGAACACAATATAATGATTCATGTTTTTATTTTAAACCTGCAAAGTATAGTGAGAAAGGTGGTCATGCTGCTGCCATTTCTAAACCACACTATTGTGTATTTCATACTTGCCAACCTTGAGACCTCCGATTTCGGGAGGTGTGGGGTGGGGGGGCGTGGTCGGGGTGGGGCGGGGGCGTGGTTGGGGGCGTGGTTAAGATAAATATATAAGAAATACTTGACTTTCAGTTAATTCTAGCTATATATATATATATATAAATATAAATAAATAAAAGAAATACTTGAATTTCAGTGTTCATTTATTTATACATATACACACACATAACACTCATCTACTCATTGTTGAGTTAAGGGTTGAATTGTCCATCCTTGTTCTATTCTCTGTCACTATTTCAGAACACACACATTATACAAATATACATTATAAAATCAATAAGAAAACGGGAGCTCTAATTTGGGAGTCTGAATTAGGATCAGAAGTTCCTATATAAACATTGCGCACTCACGTTGCCTTTTTGTATTGATTACTGCAGCTGTGCACTGGATTCATTCACAAATACAAACTACAACTCACAAACACTTTAGAGTTAGGCTCCACCATCAGAATGTGTACTTAAACTTATAAAGATCACATGGATATTATTCAGTGAGTTGATTCACCAAAACTAACCTGTTATACAGGAGGAAAAAGCACACAGGACGTTTCAATTGTTCACAGACTGGTCGCGCTCATCAGAATGACAAGACACTTCCGGTCTGCAGGTGATAGCATTCAATTGGGAAGAAACGCCCTACTTCCCCCTACTGACCAATGTGAATACTGATAAATGTGTAATGACAGCTCCAAAAACGAATTCAAACCACAAAATAAAATAAATAAATCAACACAAAAATGTGACACATTATGGGTGGGTTACATATGCATGTACAGTAGATGGCAGTATTGTCCTGTTTAAAAGTGTTACAACATTGCTGTTTACGGCAGACGAACTGCTTTACGGTAGACGAAGACTTGACTGCTGTTGTTGTGTGTTGTTACCGCGCTGGGAGGACGTTAATAAAACTGCCTAACAATAAACCCACATAAGAAACCAAGAACTCGCCCTCGATCATTAGCTGTTTAAATTGTGGGAAAGCGGACGTGTGAACAGGCTGTCAACACGTCACTCAGGTCCGCATGGAGCTGGAGGGGGCGTGGCCTCCAGCTCCGCCTGAATTTCGGGAGATTTTCGGGAGAAAATTTGTCCCGGGAGGTTTTCGGGAGAGGCGCTGAATTTCGGGAGTCTCCCGGAAAATCCGGGAGGGTTGGCAAGTATGGTGTATTTAAAAGGGAACTGCACTTTTTTTTTGGAATTTTGCCTATCGTTCACAATCATTAGGAGAGACAAGAACACATGTCTTTTTTTAAGATACTAAAGATGATAAAAAATCTCTAGCACAATGCTGCTAATGGGAGTACGCCTTCAAAGCCCTCTAAAATCAACCCTCCATTAACAGTTTATATACACACTGCAAGTATATCTGTAATGTAGTATTAGACATATTCATAACAATAAGTAATATGTGCAATATTTACCGTATTTTGGTCATTTTATGCATTACCGGAACTTCTTTCCTAAACGTAATTTATTTCCGTTTCCATAGCAGCGGTTGGAACGGTTTGAATTAGTTATGAAACATGGGATATACAGTGGTTTACATAGCCCATTCATTTTCATTGGGGAACAATTCCTGGTAAATCCACGTAATCCTGGAATTCCGGAACCACATTGGGTTGAATGTCGAGGGTGAGTGGAGAGTGTGGAAGGTGGGATGGTTCGAATCGGGATTAGAAATGTGGGTTATTATGTGGTTTGTATTTCCATTCACACAATTACTTTCCCAAGTAATTAAATGTATTAAATAATAATGTTGTTAGTAATGTAATTACTTTTTGGAGAAAGTAACAAGTCACTGTAATTTATAACTTTAAAAAAATAATAATTTTTAACACTCTTTATAACCTAGCATTAACCTTCCAAATTCAAAGACGATATGTCATGAACTCTTACAAGTGGCTGTAGGAGCAATGTGAGCAAGGCACCATGTCACTACGTCAGAAAGGTTTATATGTGTTAGCTCTGTATAAAGCATCTAAATGCAGCATTGTTGGTGATTTATGGATGTCTATTTTGAAGGCTTTATAGGCGCAGTATTAGAATGCTCATTACTTGCATTAGCCACCTGGAGATAGCAGTTTTTCCACTATCTAAAACGCACAAACGTGGGTTTTTCTCTCACATAGGTATTTTGGATACTTTTTCCAAAATGTTCTTTTGACTTGGTTTTCTTACAGGAACCGACTCTTCTCAATGGCTCCTTAGATAAATTTATTTCTTAACCAAAATATTCTCAAGTTATTGAATTGATGGCATCTGGACTGTTTAGATTTCACCTCTCATTCAAGCAGGTTTCCACAAACTATCCTTTCATAGTCCTTTCATCCCTTCCTGAGAGATTCAATAACATAGCCTCTAAGACAGGGATGTCAAACACATTTTAGATCGGGGGCCACATGGAGAAAAATCTACTCCCAAGTGGGCCGGCCTGGTAAAATCACGGCACGATAACTTAAAAATAAAGACAACTTCAGATAGTTTTCTTTGTTTAAAAATAGAGCAAGCACAATCTGAAATTGTACAAATCATAATGTTGTTGGGATTTTTTACACTTACATGTTGGAGTTGATAGTATTCTATCTTTATTTGTCGTTTATATTTTCTGAAAAAATATGTGATAATGTTCATCAGTCAACTCATTGGTGTTAATTTTTTAATCTATCAAGGTAAAATAATGATATAAAAATCTAATTACAGTATGTTATTTATGTAGTTTGATCATTTTTCTCGACTCATGCACAAACATCCATCCATCCATCCATTTTCTACCGCTTATTCCCTTTGGGGTCGCGGGGGGCGCTGGAGCCTATCTCAGCTACAAACATCATATGGTTTATTTTGTACATATGTAGCATCATCTACAAAGATGAAATAATTGCTATTGCGACATCCAGTGGACAAATTTAGAACAGTTGTTTCTTTCATTCAAAACTTTCATGTTAATTTTTATACTTAGCAAACTCATCCTGCGGGTCGGATAAAACCTGTTCGCCGGCCTGATCCGGCCCTTGGGCCGTACGTTTGACACCCCTGCTCTATGAAATAACGATGCAACAGGCAGTTTTGGTTTCAGGTGCACCCTTGACCATTGATACAACTGGATGGATTTAGTACAAGGGTGACTGTACTGTAACGACTGTTGATGTGCCGGTAGAGCGCTCCCTCAATTTATCTTAACTGTCATTTCACACCGCAATTGAGTGGAACCAATCCTTCTCTGCCCATTTTTAAGGATGAATACTTTTGGATACTGTACAATCATCTCAGACGAGAGCTGCTCTATCAAGGTTTTTGAGGCAAAATGTTTCTATGACAATGTGAGTCCTGTTGAGAATGACTAAGTTCCTGTTCCGAGGATACAATGGCCTGAATAAATGACAATAATTACAGGCATCTGACCAAAATACGTTTCAAATTAATTTTCAATGTAACAATACTATGTACAATTTGGACTGTTCATATGTATTTTATCCATATGCTCAACACAGAACAGACAAGATATATATTATAAAACACCATCTCAACTAGACAAAAAAGGTCCAATTTGTGTGTATTTTTTGGAAATGGCCAACTATTTTTAGTGAAAAAACAACATCAGCAACAAAATATTAATAATGCAAACCCAAAAATAAATGCAGGAGATAGTTATTGCATATCTTTAGTGAATATAACATTATTGAGACTTAAGCATTTAGATCTCATTGGATTATGCCTTTAGTTCATCTTACTTTCTCGTGAGCATGCTGTAGTGATTCAAGAGATAAGGATAATTAATATAGATGAGCTTAGTCTGATAAATGCAGTTGTCACTGTTATTGCAAATGTTGATCTGAAATCAGAGAAGTCAACTGGTATAGCTTAAACTTGTGCCTAAAAAGCATTTATTGAGCCAAAAAAAAAGTCTCTATTCTTAATTACTGGCATCTTTCTGGTATTCGAGGGGTGTCTCGGAACAGAAACCATGCAAACGGCGGGAATATACTGTTAAAAAAAAAAAAGACTCAAAACGTGTTCATTTGTATTTATTTTTTTTATAGAAATATTTAAAAATAAAAATGGTCACAGCAATAGGTGTTAAAGAAAAAACAGTTTGAAGTGATAATTGAACATACATTTTAAAAAGTAAAAATATGTATATGAAGTTATAAACTATTAATGATGATCAATGATCATCAAGTGCTTAAAGGGGTCATACAGTAGATAAAGATATATTTTTGCCTTATTCCTATGAGAATCTTACGTGTGACTGAAGCATTCAGGAATGGGACTATCCAGGACTAGCTGCAGTTTGCTCAAACAACCACCAGGTAGCATCTGTAAGGACATAATACTGTATCGTCTCTTTCTCTTTTGGACATAACAGGTTTTATCAGGTCAGTGGGGAATTTTTCACTCATGCTTAAACTGAAATTAATCCAATCTTACCTACTGTATTATGATTTTATCCTACATTTAAAACACTACTGTGTGGTCTACATAACATGAAATGGTGGTTCTTTGGTCAAAATGTTGCACAGATTAAGTTTTACAGACCCTTTTCGAGCTACAGTATGTTCAGACCTTCTTTTCAGGATGCACCGTTTTATGGGCAGTCTTATTTACCACTAATACAACTTCTACAGCATCTCCTCCATGAAGCCATTTTGTTCTTGGTTCGATCCCCAGCTTCTGCCATCCTAGTCACGTCCGTTGTGTCCTTGAAGAAGACACTTCACCCTTGCTCCTGATGGGTCGTGGATAGGGCCTTGCATGGTAGCTCCAGCCATCAGTTTGTGAACATGTGTGTGAATGTGTGAATGTGGAAATAGTGTCAAAGCGCTTTGAGTACCTTGAAGGTAGAAAAGCGCTATAGAAGTATAACCCATCTACCATTCTCACTTTTTAATTTGACAGTCAATTGGTCACAAAATATAATGCAAGTTTTCATTACTATGTTCCGGACTTTGGCACTGAGAAATTGTACTAAAGTCTTCAAATCTAAATTACTGGCCAGTGTATTTGTTTTTTTTTAATCTGACTAACCTTTTTTTTTTTTTTTAAGTTTAACTAATTGTAATTAATCACAGTAAATTACTTGCATAATTTAGAATTATATTGTATAAAATAGACCCCTATTTTTGACACAAATGCAATTTATTGTCAGAATGTAATGTAGAAAACATTTTTAAAATGTTTTACTTGAATGCACATCATTTATTTGCTCAAAACTTGGTAACAGTTTTCCGTTGAGTTGTATTTTGAAGTGAAATTTGCATACCAGTCAGAGTCTCTGGACTGTCGTATACATTGACACTGACCAATTAACAACCCGCGTCACATTTCATTTAACCATACGGGGTTAGGGTAAAATAGCATGTGCAGTCAAAACAAATTGTGATTAATTTGTGTTTATACATGATAAATGCAATATTTTTTCTGATTAATAGCATGTGTTAACATTAACTTATTTTTTAGCTCTAATTTAAATTTGTGACCTGCAATGTACTATTTGTGACAGTCAAATTGTGTATGATTATAAACCTGTCCGCACAATGTCTCTGCACAATAACGCACTTCTTCTTAGTATGCTGCAGCACCACATGTACAACCAAAATAACAGATTCATCCCACTCCTACTGCTCCCATTAGAAAGCACAGCCGTGCAGTGAGCATAAGTGACGGTAATTGTCATTGCTATAGATTTGTACAAAATGTTCCTTAAACCGGAACACATATAGGCTTCTAGGTATCATCATGTGAAACACCATACTATTTATGTCTTGGTAACATTGAACATTTTCCACTCCTGAGGTCACTAGTTTAACATGCTCAGGAATCAATTATGTTAAGCAAAAGTTCCAATGCTGAAAGTTGGATGTGCAATGTCAACTTAAATTTGGGGTCATAATCCATTTTAGATCATAATGTCAGAATGGCTCAACGATGCAGTCTCCAAAGTGACTAACATTGACTTTCAATTGGTGTCGATAAAACTAAACAACACAATTCTCAAAAATGGCAGATTTATTATTCGACTGTCGTTATACCAACTACAACAGTCCACAGTAATAGACTTACCCACTCACAAATGCACTTTCCATTAACTTTTATGGAACTTGACTGTAAATGAATTAAACTCTGATATTGAAATGTGAGTCAATTTTTAGAGTCTAAGGGATGGACATTATTATGAATAGATTTTAGGTCTGGTGCAGGGTTCGGCAACCCAAAATGTTGTAAGAGTCACATTGGACCAAAAGTACAAAAAACAAATCTGTCAGGAGCCGCAAAAAATTAAAAGTCGTATACAAGTCTAATAATGAAGGCAACGCATGATGTAAGTGTTTATTTGAACTATATTAGACTGCAAGCTCTTACCTGTGAGGCGGGTGTGGACTTGGATTTGATGTTGTTCATGTTTGAGAATATCTGCTTGCACAGGTATTTGTTTCATATGCAACAGCCACCTGCCTGGCACCACGCCGTGCTAAAAGAAACGTGTGTTGCAGGCTTACGCAAAAAGAAATGTTAAAATGTAATATTTATTCTACACATTTTTACAACATTCAGTTCAGTTCAGTTCAGTTCATCCATCCATCCATTTCCTACCGCTTGTCCCTTTCGGGGTCGCTGGAGCCTATCTCAGCTGCATTCGGGCGGAAGGCGGGGTACACCCTGGACAAGTCGCCACCTCATCACAGGGCCAACACAGATAGGCAGACAACATTCACACTCACATTCACACACTAGGGACCATTTAGTGTTGCCAATCAACCTATCCCCAGGTGCATGTATTTGGAGGTGGGAGGAAGCCGGAGTACCCGGAGGGAACCCACGCAGTCACGGGGAGAACGTGCCAACTCCACACAGAAAGATCTCGAGCGCAAGATCGAACCCAGGACCTTCGTATTGTGAGGCAGACACACTAACCCCTGTTCCACTGTGCTGCTCCAGTTCAGTTCAGTTTCAGTTTATTTCGAACATGCATACAATACAATGTAATGCATCACATATTTTGAGTTGTTTCATTACAGCACGTCCGAAAAGGAGTAGGAAGAAGCTGAGTTTATTTAATCCTACCCCTAATCATATCATAGCAATTTTATCCTATTTTCTTGTTCCTGTTTCCTGTAATGTAACAGTGAACAAATAAAATAATAAACAAATAATATATCATAGTAAGTTAACAAATATTAAATACATAAATAATCTTATTCTCAATAAAAAATAGATATATAATAATGATAAAGGGTTCAAGGTGTTCTTCATAATTCTTGTTCTGTGTACTTTGTGAACACTTGTAGTTTGAACAGTCTCTTAACCTAAATCATATTGGTGCTTTGTTTGATTTCTTTGCTTAATCCATTCCATAATTGAATCCCACATATTGATATGCCAAAGGTTTTAAGTGTTGTACGAGCATACAAATGTTTTAAATTAGATTTTCCTCTAAGGTTATATTTCTCCTCTTTTGCTGAGAAGCATTGTTGTACATTCTTGGGTAGCAGGTTATAGTTTGCTTTATACATAATTTTAGCTGTTTGCAAATGCGCCAAATCGTTGAATTTCAATATTTGTGATTCAATAAATAAAGGGTTTGTATGTTCTCTATATCCAACCTTATGTATTATTCTAATTGATCTTTTTTGTTACACAGTTAGTGAATGAAATGCACATTTGTAGTTGTTTCCCCATATTTCTACACAATAACTCAGATATGGTAACACTAGCAGCAGTAAAGAATATGAAGTTATTTTTGGTCTAGAACATGTTTTGCTTTATTCATTATTGACGTGTTTCTTGCTACTTTATGTTGTATATTTTTTACATGAGATTTCTAATTAATTTTATCATCTATTATTACACCCAAAAATGTGTTTTCTTTTACCCTTTCAATGTCTACTCCGTCAATTTGTATTTGTGTTTGACTTTCTCTTCAACTGTTACCAAATAGCATTATTTTACTTTTACTGAGATTCAAAGTTGGTCTGTTTTTGTCAAACCATCTTTTTAATTTGTTCATTTTTTCTGTAATTATTTGTATTATCTTCTGTGCGTTCTCTCTTGAACAAAATACAGTTGTGTCATCCGCAAATAATACTAACTTTAAGTTCTTTGTAATTTTACAAATGTTGTTTGTATAGAGATTGAACAATATTGGTCCAAGTATTGATCCCTGAGGTACGCCTCAAAATATTTTCAGCTCTGTAGAAGTGTGTTTGCCTATCTTCACGTATTGCTTCCTGTTGGTTAAGTAGCTTCTAATCCATTTCAAGACCAACACTCTGATGCCATACCGTTCTAATTTGTTTATTAAGATGTTATGATTAATTGTGTCAAATGCTTTTGTTAAATCCATAAACACTGCAGCAGCACATTTTTTACTATCTATTGCATTGGTTATCTCTTCCGATATTGGAAATTATTAGTAAAACGGAGGCTTCCCAGAGGGTGAGATAACGTCTGGAAATTACTGGCTTAGAATGGCCAAAGGTATAAATGTTAAAGGAAACTGCAGGCTGTCTTCTTATAATGGATTTATTACAATCTCTGGCAAGCTGGGCACCGTTTGCTGTGGTTTATAACAATATGACCCACAACTATCAGAAATGCAGCCAATATTACATACAGATAATGTGTCACGAGACATGCATATATACTGTAAATTAAATACACAGAGGACATAAGTAAAGGAAATTAAATGAGCTCAAATATACCTACAAACGAGCCATGATGATGCTTGCCTAAATAGCATGTTAGCATTGATTAGCTTGCAGTCATGCACTGACCAAATATGCCTGATTAGCACTCCACACAAGTCAAAAACAAGTCAATACATCTTGTCTACACAAGTCAATAACATCAACAAATCTCACCTTTGTGCATTTGCACACAGCATTAAATGTTTGGTTGTCAAAATGAGATAAAGAAGGAGTGGCATAAAACATGTCTTTCTGTGGCAGTGTCTGAGAAAGTTATACATGTAAACCAGGGGTGGCCACACTTTTTCAGCAGGTGTGCTACTTATCAAATGACCAAATCGAGATGATGTATCTCATCTTTATATACAATATATGTTTTTTGGTTCACATGTTTAAGGTGTTTAATATACATATGAACATTTTTAACACATACAGATTCTCTTCTTTCATGAAGACAAGAATATAAATTGGTGTATTACCTTATTCTGATGACATGCATTGATTGGAATCAGACAGGATTCACAGTAGTTGCTGATAAGCTCCACAACTTCGAATTTACATTGTGGAGGGGATAGAAAGTCCTCCTTTGTTCCCAACACCACATGAAAGTGGTTGTTTTTAGCTTTTTATCTGCCCAGCTTCCATACTCGTTTTTATACCCATTACAAGAAATACATTGGAGTTAACTCTGTAGCTCGCTAACTTGTGTGCGCTATAGTTTTCTGAGACTTTAATTTTGTTAGCACATGCAGGATAGAACAGCACTTTTATTGTGAAAACAGGAACTTTTGACTTCTGACAGCCGGTAAGGAGAGAGAGTCTGTTGAAATAGAAAGTGTTTCTAGTGTTCCTGCCGGTTGTTCTTTCTTCTTTATGTTAAGCTCCCAGCAGCCTGCATCATCGCACAGATCCTCAGGTGACGTGAATGTCAACCAGGTGTCAAAAGTGACGTCGTAGCGAAGATTGCTGATCAGTATTTTTTAGGTCTTTTTTTTTTGATTCCTCACGATGGAGTGACACACCCTCCCCCATCAACCGGTAGCTCGCGATTGATCTAATGCAAGGGTGCCCATTACATTGATCGCGACCTGCCGGTCGATCGCAGAGGGTGTGTCAGTGGATTGCCAGCCAGGCATTGTAAAAATAGACCTAAAAATTTGCGATCATCAATCTTCACTATGACATCACTTTCATCACTTGATTAACATTCAAGACATCCAATGATCTTGTGAGATGACGCTGGCTGCTGCGAGCTCAGTGTGAAAAAAAACACTGTCATTAAGGCGAGAAATAGACTCTCACGCCGTACCTGCCAACAAAAACCTAAAGACCGACCGCACAGTTCTTGTCTTCACAATAGAAGTGCCGCTCCATCCTGCCCGTGCTAACAAAATAAGAGTCTCAGAAAGCTAGCGCACCCAAGCCATCAATGTATTTCTTGTCAAGGATACGCGTATGGAAGCTGGACAAATAAGATGCCAAAAACCAACCTTTTTCATGTGGTATTGGACAGAAAGGAGGACTTTTTTTCTTCACCACACTGTAAGTTCAAAAATGTGGAAGTTATCAGCATAAGGGAATCTATATGTTAAACAGGGTTGTATTTTCATTAAAACACCTTTAACATGTTAACAAAAATGTCAAAATAAATAAATATAAATATTTACATATACAGTATAAATAAATACATATCAATTATATATATATATATATATATATATATATATATATATATATATATATATATATATATATATATATTGTCGTGATAAGTAGAAACCCACCAGCCCTATCGTCCTTCACAAAACTAGTCCCACCACTTCTAACAGCGAGACATGGCAACCGAAGGGCCCTGTTATATGATCAGTTATATAATTCTAAGTGTAATCAATGATAGTAATCACAACAAGTAATCATGTATGGTAATCATGGTAATCAAGTGTGTTAAAACAGGTTAATCAAATGGGGAATTTGTGTATTATCCTAGTATGATAAAAGAAAAGTACTTAGAACTGAAAGAGGGGAAAGAAAAGACATAGCCGAGGAATGACCCTCTAAGGCAGTGGTTCTCAACCTTTTTTCAGTGATGTACCCCCTGTGAATTTGTTTTTAATTCAAGTACCCCCTAATCAGAGCAAAGCATTTTTGGTTAAAAAAAAGAGATAAAGAAGTAAAATACAGCACTATGTCATCAGTTTCTGATTTATTAAATTGTATAACAGTGCAAAATATTGCTCATTTGTAGTTTCTATTTAGAAAAAAAGATAGGTTTTTATTTATATTTATAAAGGATTTTTGAATTGTTGCTATTTTTAGAATATTTTGAAAAAATCTCACGTACCCCATTGCATACCTTCAAGTACCCCCAGGGGTACGCGTACCCCCATTTGAGAACCACTGCTCTAAGGCATCGTGGCCAAGAAAAGAGGAAAACAGGGGAAACTGTGCTTAGAGACAGATGCTCAGTAAGAAACGGGAAGTTGGGTAAGAATCTGGGAAGTACCAGAATCTTCCAGTCAACGGGTAGTGGCAGGTATTCTGTGTCCAATGAAATGATAGTACGTGGGACAAACTGAAACCATATCCAATGAGATGTTGAGAACAATGTGATGTATTGTTATTCAAGAGCGTGGAGAGATGTGGTTGGCTTAGAAATGTATCAACCCAGATCGAAGGGTATATAAGGATGCAAAAGTCACTATTATACGGGATTTTGTACTTCGGCAAGGCATCGGATGGACTACAGAGAGGACTCTTGACCTGCTTGGACTAAAATAACTTTTCCAAATCTCCAAGAAGGACACAATTCGACAACAAGAGACTTTTCTCCATCTGATCTCCCCCTGCAAGGAAAGCAGAAGAGGAATAGGATTCACTTCTGCATTCTGGCACCAGAGGACTGACTGCTGAATCTACCAGAGGAACAAGGCCGTTGGCCGCTCGGGCCACGGCTCTTGGCCGACACCACTTCTCCTGCTGGACCCCCCTCGTTCTGTGGTCGCAGCCGAAGCCTGGATGTGTTCACCGGGCCCGTGTGACCTATCCAGCTTCTTCTAAATTAAAGAGACACTTTTTTGGACATTTTCGGACTTTACCCCAGAAGAACCTTGCACAGTAAGACCCAACTACATTTCCATTTGGACTAAATTAGAGATGCATTGATTAGTCATTTATTACATTTTTAAAATTTTTCATTTTTAAATTTTTTCCATTTTGATGATTTTTGTGAATGATTTATTGACGCTGTGCAATGCTTACGCTATTGAGCCTGCAATAAAAAGCATTACAACAAGTATCAAGATTTTCTCCCCTATCGTACCATTACGTCCTTGACATAAAAAGTTAGGACTTCTGTGTGTACTACACCTAGCTCTGAAAGGTCACTCTAACTTATTCCACTTACAAATATGTCCTGAAGGTCTTTTCTATTCCCAGCCCTCGAATCTAACCTAGTCAGTAACAAAAGCCAAGAATCATTAAAGGCAAGCTATCCTTAAACGGCGGGATTTGGGGGTTTCGACTCGAGATAGGCTTCTCTGCGGAGTCAACCATAAAAGGAAGAGGGACAGACGCTGAACCAACACAGGGTAGTTAGAACTAGGCGAATGACTGCGCCATCCAGCTGAGTAGAGCCTACGTCGGTGGAGCAATCCGGTAAGACCGTCTGCGCCGAGAGGACAGGACCCGTTTGACGGAGAGCTGGATTTTGACTCGCAAAGAATTTGTGCGTTGTGAATGACTCTTGCTGTCGTCCGGGTTCGCAGGACCACCAAGGAAGGACATTCTGCTCGCTCTTCCGCTTGCTTTTCAGCCGCGAGAGTCGTCGTTTCCCTTACGCTCTAAGTCTCTTTCTCCTCGCTCCTTCGCTCCAGCTGCGTGCGTCGTCGTGGGCTGTTTGTCGCTCTCGCTCAGCATCCGCTTCTCGTTGGCTCCTTCTCTCATCTCCGCCTCTCTCCCTCATGTTTACGTCTGTCGCCCTTTAATACGGTGCAAGAGGATAGTTACATTGTTTCCAGCTGCGCGCTCCACGTACCTTATAATGATTGCGACGTCTTTCCCGGCGCGCCACGCCTCGCTGCTCGCTCGCCGCCATCTTGAAGCGGGCTCCGGTGTGCCCTGCCTCGCTGTTGGACTGTCGGCAGGTGGCCAAATACTTTTGGCAATATATATATATATATATATATATATATATATATATATATATATATATATATATACACACACACACACACATGAGGATGAGGTAGATCACCTTGACTTGGTCATTTGAAAAGTAGCTCACCTGCTGAAAAATTGTGGCCACCCCTGATCTAATGGGCATCCCTGATGTAAACAAACTGCTGAGTCACAGGCCACACAACTACGGTGCATTCATGGACCGCCGAAATTAGTAGAACAAAACGGTGCTCGCCAAATACTCTCATCAATGAAGCATAAGCAAATATATTAAACAGTGGGCTTTCTGACAATTAAGAAGGTTTGTGTCTTGAGGGTTACTGGTTCAATCCCCACCTTCTACCAACCTAGTCACGATCCGTGTGTCCTTGAGCAAGACACGTCACCCTTGCTCCTGATAGGTCGTGGTTAGGGCCTTGTATGGCAGCTCCCGCCATCAGTGTGTGAATGTGTGTGTGAATGGGTGAATGTGGAAATAGTGTCAAAGCGCTTTGAGTACCTTGAAGGTAGAAAAGCGCTAAGTATAACCCATTTAACATTTATAATTTGTTTGTCCTCCTACTAAAACCATATTAAAACAAAAAATATGTTTTATCCCCTATCTTTTTCTATTTTCATAAATTTTTGAAAAAGCTCCAGGGAGCCACCAGGGGGGCGCTAAAGAGTTGTGGGTTGAAAGACTGAAGGGCACAGGTCAGTCAACCCTCCTTGTCATTCTGATGTGCTCATTCCTAATAAAGATACAGTATAACAGTGTAATCTGTAAATCCCATATCTTAAAGAAATCATGGGTGACTATCGCCTCTCTTATCTTTATCAAAGGCCACTGATATAAGAATAGCCACTGGAGGAAAATGTAGCTCATTTTTCTTGCTTTATATTGCATCCAAACAGCTTCTTGAAAAATGTAGAAGCCGGTGGCAGCCAAATGTATTCATTGGGGATAGAGAGAAGGCAAAGCATCTGGCCTCCAAATTTTAATTAGACTTAACCACTGGGAGTTCTTTCATTTCACATACTGGGATATGTCTTATCTCAGGGGAGTACTTGAAAACATGCGCTAAGTATTTCATTTGTGTTTAATTTAAAAGGTGTAAATTATGTGGCTTTCTTATTCCGAGGTACACAAATTGGGTAGTATGATAGGATTCAAATCAACGAGTGGATTCACTTTTGTTGGAAGACCACAAACTTGGACAGTTAAATAGACAGAGTTGGCAGAGTACACCAGTAAATCAATTTTGCCAGGTTGTTTATTTGATTTCAAGTTTTATACACGCATATTAGTCCAGTTCATCTGAAGTGCAACTGGCGGTGAAGCAGAAAAGGCAGAGTTTGCAGCAGACAGGGAGGAAAGTTGCTGCTTCACTGCCCTAAAAGGCTTCACTGTTTTGAAACATCAATCTTTCCTCCAAGCATTTGTTCAGTCAATATTATGCATGGCATTCCAATACTGGCCAACTCTGACCTTGGAAGCCTAAGAACACCTTACCTTTGCAAAGAGATTAATCCGAAGCTCTGGCATACGGCAGACTAATTTACGTTTTCCTTTTTTGACTGACTTTAGCAATATTAGTCTCGACTTATCTCCAAAAGGTTTGTAGCGACTGCTTACTATTTTGGATCTATTATCATAAACACTTTAGCAAAAAATGTTTTCCTTAGTTGCAAGAACTGTACTCATTATAGGAGTTACATACTAGACAACTTGTCTTTGAGTAGTAAGTAAACAAACAAAGGCTCCAAATTTGGCTGATGATGTATGCAGTAACATATTGTGTCAGTTCTCATTCTATTATTTTGTCAAAATTATGAGGGACAAGCTGTAAAAAATGATTATTAATCAACTTGTTCATTTGCTGTTAATATCTTGTTATTTTCCGTTTTAACATGTTCTATCTACACTTTTGTTAAAATGTAATAATCACTTATTTTTCTGTTGTTTGAAACTTTACATTAGTTTAAGATGATACCACAAATTTAGACATCGATCCGATACCAAGTAGTTACAGTATCCTACATTGGTCATATTCAAAGTCCTCATGTGTCTAGGGACATATTTACTGAGTTTATAAACATAATAAGAATTTAAAAAAAAAAGAAAACATTTTTTTTTGTGAGGATAAAAAATAGCGATATAATCATTGTAGTATCGACTAGATACGCTCTTGTAATTGTTATCATTACAGTGGAAATCAGATGTAGATCCACCAATGGCATTTACATTGAGGAGCGCTATCTTTTGTTAGCGGTGACGCCGGTGAGCTATTGTATCCTCCTATGATGTGTAATGAAGCATGTTTAGCTATTCCTCATCCTGCAAGGATGATACTTGTAACAAATTTACTTTGTCGCTATGGAGGCGAGGATTAGTGATTTACAACTAGCTAAAATACTGCAGACTGCGAATGGACGTTAGTTGCTAGCTAGCTAGCCATGTTTTAAAGCAGCGTTTCAGTGTTATAGCTTCACTTTTATTGTTAGTTTTTAAGCCAAAATGTGTCCATTCTCATTTTTCTGTCTACACACCGTCTGCTCCATGATTGTGCGCTGCCGAACACGCTCCTCGGCTTGTGCCAGTCATGCCCATTAGAAGAAAAAAAAAGGGGGAACCGTTATTTTTAAAACAGAGTATAGTACCGTTTTTGATTACCTAGTACCACGGTATATCGTACAACCCTAATAGACACTCTGGTGGATGACATGCTACTAAGCATTGAATTTGATCAAGTAGTTCACATTACAAAATACAATTTACTTACATTCTGTCTAAGGTGTACCTAATTTTGTAAAGGATAGATTCCCAAATATATTTTTGTTTGTTAACTATTTTATCATTTTTCTTTTTGTAATACAATCCATCCTTAGATGGGGCCGGCCAGCCTGAACATACAACCCTGTCCTTTTAACCATTCCTAAAAGGCTCTACAATTTAGGCTCCAACAATAAACATTCTGGTCAAAGAAAGTCACCAGTATTTCATATGTTTACAACTTAATGTAATGCTTACACGGGGGATTCCGACTAGTTTGGACTGGTAGTAGTCGATCCACAGCAATCGTTCTGCCACTCTATACTTCAACGACTCATTTGCATCAAAACAGTTGTTTTTCTCATTACAATAGGGCGAAACCATTCTTGCCCAGGCCCATCCTCCTTGTTTTAGAGCAGTGGTTCTTAACCTGGGTTCGATCGAACCCTAGGGGTTCGGTGAGTCGGGCTCAGGGGTTCGGCGGAGCCTCTGCCGCGGAGGTCAAGACACACCCAACTCATCGTGAGAATAAAAACTTCTCCCTATCGGCATATCATGGATACCCCCAAACAATGTTCCCTCTAATTTCCATCTGATTTGCAGGTGTGTCATTTCTTGTGAGTTCATGCACTGTGTTGGTTTTGTTCTTTGAACAAGGTGATGCTCATGCACGGTTCATTTCGTGCACCAGTAAAAAAAAACATGTCTTGAATTTGAAAAAATAAAACATTTATTTTTCACTAAAGAAGGGTTTGGTGAATGCACATATGGAACTGGTGGGGTTCGGTACCTCCAACAAGGTTAAGAACCACTGTTTTAGAGTATAAACATTTGGGGTTTTGGCACCAGCCGCTAGACTAGATCTGACCAATCTAAGTCTATGAGCACAAACTGATGAAGCCTACTCGGATGAACGTTGCGAATGATTGAATACCCTAAGAAAACTTACATCATGTACAGTATATAAAACCTCAATGGATGTGTTTGGATGTATTTCAAGGGCTTTGTAGGCAGAATTGTGCTGTTCCCATAGGCTCCATTATAAGCAAACTTTTGATCGCATTTATTCAATATTAAGAATGCAAAAAAATGTAACACGCATAATGATTGCGAACGATCAGCAAAATTCCAAAAAAAAGTGCAGTTCCCCCTTAAAACACTTTTTTGTGGTCTAACATAACATGTAATGGTGGTTCTTTGGTCAACATTTTGCATAGATTTAGTTTTACAGACCATCTTCAACCCACTTTCTGATTGTCTCAGGATCTGCCGATTTATGGGCAGTCTGATTCACATGCCTTTCCTTTAACAGTGTCTTCTCCCCGTCAGCCATGATGTAGTTTTTGCGCTTCCGTATAGAGTCTACGTATGTGCATGTACGAGCCACTCTGCCCCACTACAAGAGGACAGAGAAAAAGAAGAAACTTAGTGACTACAACGGCGGACTCACGCAATGTTCTTGCACACTTGGTGGATTACTCCACCAAGTGTGGAGTAATCCGCGGACGTCATGTGTTTGGGAAAATCAAAAACAACTTGTTTGGAACAAGAAAAAATTGTTTTATGAATATCTCCTCAACTCCTCCATGGTTTGCATTCACATTTGCTGCCCTTATGGGGATGTCTAATACACAAAAACAGTTGAGTTTGACTTTGAGTCATACAGGTCACGCAGGAATTTAGGTATATAAAACATACACCGAGGCATACAAAAAACACAATAAAGCAGAATCTACATGCAGGCATACCCTGGCTAAAGATCAAACTAATTAAAACTGGGGACAGGTGTGAACAATCAGCGTTCCAACAGGAAGTAGAAAAACAAGGGTGGAAGGAACACAGACAGGAACGGACACAAACAGAGAAAAACAGTAAAGCAAGTCTGACCTGTCTGACAATGCCTAGTTAAAACATACAGTATCTGATCACCCTATGCCACTGTATGAGTAAAAATTGGACATATATAATATATCAAAGAGGATATATATTACGGCGTATGAATTCAAGAGGCCATCCGACTACCAAGGCAGACTAAGACATGAGGGTAATTGACAATGATGACTCGTCAGGCTGAACAAATGCACTTGTGGTGTCATTATTGCGCCATCTCAAATCAATAGCAAACAGACACTTTTAATGATGGATTTTAGGTTGTGCAAGACAACACAGATATTTCATGTTATTTTGGTACGGTATATGACTTACAGATGATCCAAATCAGAACAATCATATTAATGATAACAATGATGAAGACAAAGTTCATCAAATAAGTCATTTTCAACAAAAATGTAACATCCTAAATATGTAGTCGTACTTCGCAACCTGATTTCTTAGAACACAAACAGCACCATATACACTACTATCTTCAGATGTCTGACAGGTAATTGGCTTCTTCCTTTCTGTCTGATGGTTGTTTGGCCAGCATGTTTGTTTCTGCCCAGACAATCAACCGCCCAGTCTGTTCCACCTTACCTTATAAGGGGTAGAACAGTTTTGCTATCTGTGGAACATAAATTCAATGAAGTTCCCCTCTCGGGAAGCACAATCATTGGTATCTCAATAGTATACTTTTAAAAACAAGTGTTGGATCCATAGTTACGTGCACTACATTACTATGATACCAATGATAATATTTTAATTGATCATTTTAGATAACTTTTTTCCATATATTCTAATTGTGTGTAATTGGTATGTGTTTGTTATTTGGTACAGCAACAATATGTGCTCTTTTTAATCGTTTCTTTTCAGAGAGTGCTGCTTGTGCTGTTGTTGATGCTGCTCTCTTAACAATGTTTTGCTCTTTGATTGCACACCAATCAACAAGGCATTGTGTTCTGACTGCATTGCCAGTCTTGATAACACGAATACCCATTGGCCCAATAATCATAAAATACTTTCATATTCTTCCCAAACAGAGGCGTTAGTTGGATTTTTATTCTTGCTTCTTGTTGTTTTGTAGAAAACGTCATTACGATGTGGGTTATTTTAAAAACTTTACATTTCTATTGAGCTTAAAAAATAAAGAAAATCTGACCTAAGCTTAAACACTGAATTAATCACAAAAGACTGCTTATTTTGCCAGGTGAAAATACTGTATATTTATGAGGAAATTGTCTAAATCTTGATTATTGTTATATTATATATATTGTTTTGGGTCGCACTGTGGGTGTGGTGTTTTAATTATAGCAAGTGCGTGGTGGGGTGAGTTTAGGAATGAACATTTTGTTGACCGGCACTTGTCATTTTCGCCGTTGTTGCCATAGTCTTAATTTTTGTCATTGCAACCTGTTATTCTGAGATAGTTGTGAGGAAGGTTTTTTTTTATTTTTTATTTATTCGATACCGTGACATAGCCTTTTCCTTTAACTATGACATATGTCAGTCTGATCAGTTTTGAAATAGATGCCAAGAAACAGGAAATGAGAAGCTTTTCATGTTTAATTAATACTGCTAATAAAACCTAATTAGAGCAGCTTATGAAAAATGCATTCAAATGAGAGATGAGCTTTATCCTTAAATAACAAGCCTTCTGTGCTAGATTGGGTGCCCTATTACATGCTAATTAGATGGCACTGGGGACTGTTAATGTGCATAGATCATTTCAATTTTAGCACAGTGTGACCCACCCCCAAACAACTACTCAAGACCTTATAGGTAGAAATCTCTCCCTGTGTGTGTGTGTGAATAGCACTGCATTGCAAGGTGATTTTGGTTTTCTACAAAAAACACATGACATTGACCGATAAACAGGGTGCAAATAATATGCAAAAACCCTTCATAATATGACGCTTGCTTACTACATGGCTCTGACATAATCATGCATAACCTCCCATATTTTAATTGATAACTTGCATTTGCTCGAAGTGGCAGAAAACATCTCAAGACTGACAAGTGTTTCATACACAGCCTCAGAGCATGAGGGCATTGGATGTCCTTTGGGAGTGCCTATTAAAAACACCTTGCACACAGCAGGCCCACTTCACAGTTTACAGTTCTGGGAAAAATGTCTTCAAACAAGCATGCCCCTGTTCATTTGAAGTTCACTGAGTTGCTTCCAACAGATCATTCTCAGATATGCAATGTGTGATTTTGCAAGGGAATCATTAAACACCGTCACAGTGAAATATGTAATTCATTTGTATATATAAGAAAACATCTTTTGATGCAGGCTTTCTCCCAAAAACATGTACATGCTTTCTATGTGGAGAGTCGAAATAACTGTCGCTGTGAGTGTCATCACCAGCTTTCTAACAGCATACCAGCATCACGACTCAATTGTTGAAAATGCCTGTGTACCCAGCAGGTAAGAGTCTATTAAATCCTCCTACACTGTGATCCTGCTCCTACGCCTGATTCCATCTCAACCTCTACGGCTTTTGGTCTGAAACAGTTTTTGCAATTTGCTTTTCTTGATACCCAACAAATGAACCATTGAAAAGAGACGAGTCAGTTGATGACTTCATGGGTGAGATGTGAAAATCCAAGCTGGCTGACAAATGATCATAAAGATACTATACATGCACATAAGCTAATCAAGTATAAACCAGTATATTTGCTCTAAAGGGGGGAGGAAGGCTGGATGAATGGGTGGATGAGTGGGCTCTGTTTTACACTGTCAATTTGTCAGACGCCTGCAGGGTCTGGTGTGTTGCCATGGTGATATGCACGGGCATGAAAGAGCAGTAATGTTTGTCTGAAAAGACCAGTCTTGAAGACAGATAAATGAAAAAAAAAGTCCAACTTCCATAAGAATCTCAAAGCTATTATGCGCCTGGTCAAAACAGAATTGAGTAGACCATTATCTCTTCATGTACCACAATGTTTACTTATTTTACTCTTGGCAGAGCCATTAACCCCCCCACCCTCCCATCCATAGGAGGTAGCATTCAACTGCAAGGTTGATAGCCAAATCAGACTAATCTGAATGTAAACGTCAACTAGCCGACTATATTGACACCCCTACTGTACATATGAACAATATTTCCCTTTGGATTTAAATTGTGTATTTAAAAACATACCAGACAAGAACTAATTATGCAAGTAGGAAAGTATCTTATTTTTTTATTCCTTTGCATTAAAAAGAAATAATGGACCTGAATTAAATTGTATTTGTATTACCTATGAAGATCTTGGATGTATTTTAGTAAAAAAAATTCTGGTAGAAGACTGCATTTGATAAGCACACTAGTTTACTCAATATAGTTTAAACCTCTTATCTTCAAATATTACCTACAAGTCTTGTAGTCAATCTGACCCGCAGTATATGGCTTCTAGAAATGTTTTACAGAAAATAGTTGACATCCTTTTTTTTGTGTCAGGAGCTATGCATATTTGAGGAATACATTAATAACCCCTTGATAATGAAACATTGAGGCCAAACTTTTGAATTAGAATTAATTCATTTAGAAAAATGCTCATCCAAATATTGTCATATTTACTGACAACATTAATGAACACAATGGTTTTGGTGATAATATGACCTTAACTGTTCCACCATCAGGTCAAGTTTTCAATTTTAGACTAAGTACATCTTGGAAAATGGGTTTTTGTCAGGTCCTCATTATTTGTTTATTCATTAAAATTCGGAATGTCTTCACAGACATGGCAGCTGGAACTATTGGCCTTCCAGTCTCAGTCTTCCAAATACTCGTTGTTGCTTCACCTTCAGATGTGTAAATTCCTGCCCAAATGAGCAAGTTAACATATCCAAGTTTCATTTCCATTCATTTGACCAAGTAAAAACCCATTGAGCTTAAAATCTCTTTACAAAAAGTGACCTGGCAGCAAAACTGGTTATATAAGACATATTAACAACAACAAAAACAACAGCAGTCGCACACTATAATAAACAAAATACAAATTACTTACAACATTAACAAAAAAAAACACACTAGGTACAACATATAATGTTTCAGTAAAACAATATAAATGTTATGATCCGCTGCCCGGATCATAGTTTGTTTATGTTTTCTAGTCACATGTGTTTTCAGGACCTTGAGTTTTTGTTTGTTTCAGTTGCCATGACGGCAAATTGCTTACACCTGCCTCTGGTTAGTGTCCGGGACGCGCACCTGTTGCCCGGGCGCTAATCAGAGGGCTATTTAGTCTTTGCCCTGGCCTCACTCGGCCTGGCTTCCTAGTTTGTTCCCACACAACTGATGACGACAATTATTTCCTGTGCTTTAGCTGCTAGTTCTCACGCTAGGCTATTTTGGCTTGCTAGCTCCCACGCTAGCCCTTTTGTTTTTGCCTTTTTGTGCTACGTGCATGACTTTTGTTATTCACCGTATGATTTATATTTTAAATAAATCATATTCCTACCTGCAAGCTGTGTCTGAAGCCGTCTGCATCCTTGGGAGAACCACACCCGCATCACTATGCGACCAGGTCGTCACAGTAGGAAGCCAGCAAATAACAATTCTCCCGCGGCGGCCATCGAGGAGTTCGACGAAGGTACGTGGGAGGTGTTGCGAGCGATGGAGGCGGAAACTCTTCGCTATTCCCCCTCGGAGCGCCAGGACCTGATATGGGGTCCTAACGGAAAGCTGGTCCCAATCCACTCCGTTTGGCCCGAGGACATCGCCACACCCCCGCAGTACTGGACGCGTCAGCAAAGACGGAAGCCAGCCAGAAGGTCTTTCCCTCGCCGCCAAGACGCGCCGCTCCTGCAAACTCCTCCCCCGGACCGAAGCAAGCTACATGCAGCTCAAGCTTCCCCTCCTCAGATGTTTGGCAACCCCATCGACCACTTCGCCAAACAGTTTTCCGATTGGGCTGTCAGTCACATGGACAGCTACAACAATGACATCATGGCGCCCCCCCGAAGAGGTAACTCCGCCCACTTCAGATGACGTCATTGATCAAGATTTTTTTTCCATATCTTCTGCTTCTTACTGTCAGCCAATACCAAATGACTTTTATTCTAAGATAAAACATTATCAGGACATTTTTGTTAAGTGTAAGTCTAGTCAGTCACATTCTGATTTTCAAACTCCACCTCCAGTGACTTTGGTTCCGCCCTCAGTGACTATTGCTCCGCCCACTCCTCTGTTTTCTCCCTCCTGGTCGTCCCTACAGTCCCATGATATTGGGAAGACTAACAGTCAATTTGGACAATTTAAAGAGGAGGAGTATACCCCCCTCCATACCTCCCCCCACCCACCCTTGAAGACGGTTCCAAACCGCAAAGAGCGCGTCTGGTATCCGCGTCTTGAGGGGGGGGCTAGTACTGGGAACTGTGCTAGTGGGGTGGCACAACTGCGCTCAGCAAAGCCGCAACCTCCTGCACGGCCACCACCACCAGTTTTTCGGCGTGTTAAGCCGCAACCTCCTGCACGGCCACCGCCACCAGTTTTTCGGCGTGCTAAGCCGCAACCCCCTGCACGGCCACCACCACCAGTTTTTCGGCGTGCTAAACCGCAACCTCCTGCACGGCCACCGCCACCAGTCTTTCAGCGTGCTAAGCCGCAACCTCCTGCACGGCCACCGCCACCAGTCCTTCGGCCTGCTAAGCCACAACCGCCAGCTAGGCCACCTCCAGCTGCACCTCGGCTAGCATCTGCACCTGTTCCTGCACCTCGGCTGACACACCAAGCTTCGTCTCCTGTACCTCCACCACGCCAAGCTCCACCATGCCAAGTTCCTAGGCTGGTTCCCACACCAGCGCCGGCTCCAAGGCTGGTTCCCACACCAGCGCCGGCTCCAAGGCTGGTTCCCACACCAGCGCTGGCTCCAAGGCTGGTTCCCACACCAGCGCCGGCTCCAAGGCTGGTTCCCACACCAGCGCCGGCTCCAAGGCTGGTTCCCACACCAGCGCCGGCTCCAAGGCTGGTTCCCACACCAGCGCCGGCTCCAAGGCTGGTTCCCACACCAGCGCCGCCTCCAAGACCAACCCCTGTCCCTGCTCCGAGGCTAGCACGAGTCGCGGCTCCAAGACTTGCACCAGAACCTGCACCAGCGGCCGCGACGACGACGTCTCCTCCTGCCTCCATGGCGACGATGACTCCTCCTGCTCCCACGGCGACGACGACGACTCCTCCTGCTTCCACTGCGACGACGACGACTCCTCCTGCTTCCACGGCGACAACAACTCCTCCTGCTTCCACGGCGACGTCTGCTCTCTCCTCGTCTCCGGTGGGCTTTTCCAGGACGCCGCCACCTTCCTCGCCCTCATCGTCGTCTCAGCGACCTCGAGTGGTCTGGCTGCGCAAGCGGCGCTCTCTGAGGTTGGTGTATGGACGCCAGTGGCGCAAACAGCAGCGACACCCGAAACATAGACTTAGAACTCTCCGGCTGCTGAACTTCTGGCGCCACTCACGCCCACCTTCTTGGCAGCCACGAATGTGGCCTTTCCGTGGTCGCCCGCCTCGCCTGCGGCAGCGGCGTTCCACTCGCCACCGCCACCTGACTCTTCCCCGGTGGATTCGGGGACAGGTGGCCTGGCGACCCACCACCAAATCCTCCCTCCGCCCTCCCTTGACTCTTGAACTGTTTCTTGTGTTTTGGGTTCTCGTTTTATTTTGTGTCAAGGGACATCTGGAATCTGTCCTTTAAGGGGGGGGTACTGTTATGATCCGCTGCCCGGATCATAGTTTGTTTATGTTTTCTAGTCACATGTGTTTTCAGGACCTTGAGTTTTTGTTTGTTTCAGTTGCCATGACGGCAAATTGCTTACACCTGCCTCTGGTTAGTGTCCGGGACGCGCACTTGTTGCCCGGGCGCTAATCAGAGGGCTATTTAGTCTTTGCCCTGGCCTCACTCGGCCAGGCTTCCAGTTTGTTCCGACACAACTGATGACGACGATTATTTCCTGTGCTTTAGCTGCTAGTTCTCACGCTAGGCTATTTTGGCTTGCTAGCTCCCATGCTAGCCCTTTTGTTTTTGCCTTTTTGTGCTACGTGCATGTCTTTTGTTATTCACCGTATGATTTATATTTTAAATAAATCATATTCCTACCTGCAAGCTGTGTCCGAAGCCGTCTGCATCCTTGGGAGAACCACACCCGCATCACTATGCGACCAGGTCGTCACAATAAAAACAAATTGAAAATAAGTACAGTGCCCAATAGAACCATTTTTTGATACTTTAAAATGGCCTGAAATTCCCCCAAAGTGATGAGTTCAGGTAGCCTCAGATTCTTTTGAAATTAATTCCATGACCATAGAGCAGAATATCTTAAGGCTCCTTTTTTCTACCAAGATTTGTGTTGGCTCTAGGAACGTAGGATGTCCTGTGACTTTAAACTGTAGTGGCTGATATCTCTACACATACAAGAACATATATAGGTGAGAACCAGACCAAGAAGTGATTGATTTAAAAAAAGCATCCATCAAGGAAATCTGTGCACTGACAATGGTGGACAAGGTTCCCAAAACCAGTAATAAAAAGTAAGGTGATATACAGTATCCAGTTTTTCAGATAGGTGTCGGGTTCATTTATAAAAAGCTAGTTTCCATAATCTAACAAAGTATTGAAAGTGGTCAGGGTCAAACTTTACTTAACTTGTAAGGAAAAACAAGACTTGTTTCTAAAGAAAAAAAACTATTTAATATTAAGCTTAGACACAAGTTTGTTTTTTTATGTGTGATTTAAAGGACACATTCTCATTAATAAAAAATCCTAAGTATTTATATGTCGTGATCAGTTGCAGTTCAACCTTATGAGCAGTTAATATTTTAAGAATGTTCAATGCCAGTCATGTGCCATTTGAGAATAACATCACTGAAGATTTCTCTACATTTAGCACTAGACTACAGCTGGGACCGAACAACTTTAAAAGCAGACTGCAGAAGCTCAATGGTTCGCGCTACAGCACGGGGTGAACAATAAATGACCGCATCATCTGCATAAAAATCGAACGCAGCATCCAACACACTTTCACAGAGATTGTTTAGATAGATGGAAAACATCAACGAACCTAATATGGAACCCTGACGTACACCCTTTAATACAGGTAGGAAAGACAAAGAGGACCCTGCAAACTGGACGCATTGGAGTCTATCAGACAGGTAATTAGATTTTTTTTTTTACAGCATGCTAAGATAGTCCAATCCTGTGCAGTCTATCTGCCAAAATGATATGGTCGACTGTATCAAATGCTTTTGACAGGTCTATAATTAGAGCTGCACAATATTTTTTGCAATCCAATGCCTCAATAATGTCATTCACAACTTTGACAGCAGCGGTTATGATGCTATGTTTCTTTCAAAAACCTAATTGGTGTTGAGAAAGCAGATCATAGGTGTATAAAAAATATTTAAGTTGTTCACTAACAAACCTTTTAAGAAATTTAGCTGGGACGCACAACTTGGAGATGGGTCTATAGTTATAAACAGCTGTGGGATCTCCTTTCAACAAAGGTAAAACATTGGCCGATTTCCATATGTTAGGAATCTCATTACTGAACAAAGAAAGATTAAAAATATGCAAAAGAGGTTCTGCAATAAAATCAGCGGCTGTCCTCAAAAAAGAAGGGCTAAAAATTGTCATAAACTGCTGCTTTACCAGCATCCACTTGTTTTAAGGCTCTCTCGACGTCAAACACATCAAGAGAAGTGAAACTAAATGTATTAGTTATAGAAGTATGAAGGGATGGTGACATGCAAACTTCCTGACAAAACGCCTGATTTGGATGTAGAGATAAAAAGTCAAATAAAAAACCTGAAGAGATCAAATTTTCATTAACCCTTTGATGCATAACATGGGTCAAATGTGACCCAACCAAGTTTTTATTATCTGTTTCTTTGCAATAATTGAATGTAATCTTTCAGTTTTCCAGGTATTCCTCAATTAACTTGTTTTTGGTCATTAAACATTGTTATTTTATTCTTTCTCTTCATAATTTTTGAATAAAAATGATTCTTGTAGTATTACCCTTCCAATGCACAACATGGGTCAAAAATGACCCACATCTATTTTCTGTTATTTCATGTTAGCCTGAGCGTTGCTTTGCTATATATTTCAAGTAAATGTATTTTATCGTTTACTATCACATATATTCAGTAAATATCATGTTTTTGTTCAGCTAAAATCATATTTTTTATGTTTCCTTTCTTACTCTATGAACAAGCACAGCTTTTGTATTCATACATCAACTTCACACACATGGGTCAGAAATGACCCACCTGCATTCAGTGTGACATTTGGTAGAAACCTTTTGAATTTGAGCATGTTTGCAATTAGGAATGTATTTGGTGCGGACAACTGCTCACCTGACACATTTTTCTACTCAACACCTTTGAACATCTGATAAGTAAGTAAGTTATTTTACAATTGTTCTACCTAAGAAAATATTTGATGCCTTGTGAAAGGGTTGGCATAATTTAGTGCGTCACTTGTCAGAAAGGGAAATATTTGCAATACTATTAGCTAACTGTTGACATATTCTTGTTAGCTAAACTAATCTTATAGCTGGGTCACCAACATAAAACTCAAGATAGAAATTTAGATTGATGTGCATTTTACAGTATTGTACGTTTGATTTGCTTTATCCAGAGTATGGCTAAAAGATTTACAGCTGAGATGGTTCTAAGGATGCTGGATGAAGAACCAGATGAGGAGGCGATTGGAAATGATTCGGAGTCTGAAATATCTGAGGATGATGACCCTGACTATGTGCCCCAGGATCAAGCTGAAGATGTGGGTGTGTCTTCAAATCCAGCTCTCCTAAATGAAGAAGACATAGACATAGGTGACTCATCTGATGATGAATCCTCAGAAGAGGAAGCACAGACCCAGTCCAATAGAGTGAGTAAAAAGGGGTCTTACTGGAATGAGAATCCCCCCACTTCCAGCAGAACAAGAAGCCATAACATTCTGAGGCTCAGAAGCTGCCCAGGACCTACACCCGGATCAAGAGCTGTTTCACCGAAAGATGCATGAGATATGTTCATCAGTGACAATATCATTGAGGAGGTTCTAAAATGCACCAACTTAGAAGGACGAAGAGCAGCCGCAGCTAAAGGGAAAACGTGGAGAAGTGTCAAGAAAGAGGAATTAATTCCTTCTGAGCACAATGCATGATGACAAAGCAGTGGATGACAGTCAGAAGAAGAAACCAGAAGTGATACTGTACTACAACAGAACAAAAGGAGGAGTGGACACAACAGATCAGATGGTTGGCACCTACACATGCAAGCGGAGAACACGGAGGTGGCCCATGGTGCTCTGGTACAATATGCTGGATATTGCCATCCTCAAAACCACACCAACTTCACTGCAGAACACCCTGGTTACATGGGTGGTGTCACCAATGCACGCCGACTATTCATCAAGGAGCTGGGCAAAGAGCTGGTCATGCCACATATGAAGAGCCGCATGGAGGGCACACCCACACTCCAAAAGCATATCATAGAGGCAATGGGAAGATGCGCGATAGAAAAACAAACCAAAGTCACCACCCAACCAGAAGAGGACATAAGACAGAAGGGCGCGGCGAAGAGGAAAAGGTGTGCGATCTGCCCATCTGCCAAAGACAGAAAAGTCAGCAGCTGGTGTTCGCAGTGCAAGAAGCCTGTGTGCAAGGAGCACAAACGCACAGTGGTCATGTGTGCTACATGTGAGGAATCTGATAACTAACTAATAAAGAATAAAAGAATCATAAGAACTGAATTGACAATTTTATTTTACGTTGGTCTAATTCACAAATGTATTTTTGTTACCGCCAGATGTTTGCCAAAATGACAAATAAACAGGTTTCAAATAATAAATGTATGATTGTTTGGCCCGAATCACATCTAAAATAAGTATTTGAAGTAAAATATTATTGTAATATGCCTTCATCCATTTTTAAATCGCACTTCGATAATGTGTCATTTTTGACCCATGTGTGTAAACTTGATGTAGTATTACAAAAAAAACTTTTGTTCATAAGGTATGGTAGGAAAAATATAAATAATGATTTGTGGTAATCAAAAACAAGATTTTTAAAGAATACTTGAATTATTAAATTATAAAATACATTGATTTCAAAAGATACAGCAAAGAAACACTCAGGCAGCATGAAATAACATGGGAAATTGATGCGAGTCATTTTTGACCCATGTTGTGCATTAAAAGGGGTGTGCATATGTTATGCATCAAAGAGTTAAAACAATTAAGTATGGTTAATTTATCGGTTAGACTACATGAGTCTTTCACAATACAAGTTGGCAGATCATTTGTGGTTTCACTTCAATAAAACTTTATGACGTTCCAAATTTTTTTGGGATCATTTAAGATATTGGTGGTTTGAACTAGATACAACTCAGACTTTGACCTCTTGACAAGAGAAATAAAGCGATTTTGGTGCTGCCTAAAAACCATCCAGTCAGGCTGGGAATTTGTATTTCTAGCCTTGGTCCAGAGAGCATCCCTTTCTTTTAGTAGACTGGACATCTCAGTAGAAAACCAAATATTATTTATATCTTTCACTCTGAATTCACATAAAGGAGCATGTTTGTTTATTATATTGATAAACAATCATAAAAATATTTCCAAGTCAGCTCAACATCACTAAAAAGTATGGTCCTGGACCAATGAAAGAGCCCTAAATCATGATAAAAAAAAAGTTTGTTCACATAAATGCTTAAAACTAAGTTTAAACAGTGGTGTGCCGTCAGGGCCAGCAAGGCCTCTGCTGGCCTAACATAACCACAAATCATGATCATAATTAAAGATAAAAGTAATTTTTAATTTAGTTTCCCTAAATATCTACAAACCCCATTTCCATATGAGTTAGGAAATTGTGTTAGATGTAAATATAAACGGAATACAATGATTTGCAAATCATTTTCAACCCATATTCAGTTGAATATGCTACAAAGACAACATATTTGATGTTCAAACTGATAAACATTTTTTTTTGGCAAATAATCATTAACTTTAGAATTTGATGCCAGCAACACGTGACAAAGAAGTTGGGAAAGGTGGCAATAAATACTGATATAGTTGAGGAATGCTCATCAAACACTTATTTGGAACATCCCACAGGTGAACAGGCAAATTGGGAACAGGTGGGTGCCATGATTGGGTATAAAAGTAGATTCCCCAAAAATGCGCAGTCTTTCACAAGAAAGGATGGGGCGAGGTACACCTCTTTGTCCACAACTGTGTGAGCAAATAGTCAAACAGTTTAAGAACAACGTTTCTCAAAGTGCAATTGCAAGACATTTAGGGATTTCAACATCTACGGTCCATAATATCATCAAAAGGTTCAGAGAATCTGGAGAAATCACTCCACGTAAGCGGCATGGCCGGAAACCAACATTGAATGACCGTGACCTTCGATCCCTCAGACGGCACTGTATCAAAAACCAACATCAATCTCTAAAGAATATCACCACATGGGCTCAGGAACACTTCAGAAAACCACTGTCACTAAATACAGTTTGTCGCTACATCTGTAAGTGCAAGTTAAAGCTCTACTATGCAAAGCGAAAGCCATGTATCAACAACATCCAGAAACGCCGCCGGCTTCTCTGGGCCCGAGATCATCTAAGATGGTCTCATGCAAGGTGGAAAAGTGTTTTGTGGTCTGACGAGTCCACATTTCAAATTGTTTTTGGAAATATTGGACATCGTGTCATCCGGACCAAAGGGGAAGCGAACCATCCAGACTGTTATCGACGCAAAGTTCAAAAGCCAGCATCTGTGATGATATGGGGGTGCATTAGTGCCCAAAGCATGGGTAACTTACACATCTGTGAAGGCACCATTAATGCTGAAAGGTACATACAGGTTTTGGAACAACATATGCTGCCATCTAAGCGCCGTATTTTTCATGGACGCCCCTGCTTTTTTCAGCAAGACAATGCCAAGCCACATTCAGCATGTGTTACAACAGTGTGGCTTCGTAAAAAAAGAGTGCGGGTACTTTCCTGGTCCGCCTGCAGTCCAGACCTGTCTCCCATCGAAAATGTGTGGCGCATTATGAAGCGTAAAATACAACAGCGGAGACCCCGGACTGTTGAATGACTGAAGCTCTACATAAAACAAGAATGGGAAATAATTCCACTTTCAAAGCTTCAACAATTAATTTCCTCAGTTCCCAATCGTTTATTGAGTGTTGTTAAAAGAAAAGGTGATGTAACACAGTGGTGAACATGCCCTTTCCCAACTACTTTGGCACGTGTTGCAGCCATGAAATTCTAAGTTAATTATTATTTGCAAAAAAAAAAAAAAAGTTTATGAGTTTGAACATCAAATATCTTGTCTTTGTAGTGCATTCAATTGAATATGGGTTGAAAAGGATTTGCAAATCATTGTATTCCGTTTATATTTACATCTAGCACAATTTCCCAACTCATATGGAAACGGGGTTTGTATGTTCATGTCATATTATGCTCCTTCCAGCACTGTTGTTTTTAGTTCATAGAATTTTAATCCAATCCGAATTCAGGTAGCTTATGTTGCCATGCTGTACCAAATCTGCCCAGAGCCTTCAAAATCAATGAAGCATTTGACAGACAGTTGCGATAGCCAGTCAGATCACGAGTTGTTGTCAGTAAGGTCTTCCAGATGGCCTAAGGCAGATATGTATTGTGATGTTATGAGCTAGGCAACATAAGAACTCCATTACCCAGCATGCCACAGTAGTGAAGAGCATGCCAGTAGCATGTATAGGTTGTTCATTGTAGACATGCAGGGAGCTGGATGTTATTGACGAGCACGCTGTGGAGTAAACTTTAAGAACTCAGCCAACACGTCTCGTCTGCATCTTTTATGATTAGACAAGACAACACATATATTTGCAAGTCCATTTTCAAGAAGGATATTTAAAGAGAAACTACATCTTATGAGACGATGTCGACCAACCCCGGAAGCTGGCGCAGCTGTCCCGGTGATGACATGTGAGTTCAGATATTTATTTTCTTTATTTTTTCACGTTTAAAATGTTTTTGCAATTTTAATTTTGACAGTACCACATAAGGTATGTTTTAATTGCTGATGCGGGTTTATAGATTTTTAAATGCGCCAGAAAATAACCCGTTTTGTACAATGCCCAGTAGTGCGTAAATGTATTTCTGTCAGCAATGGTCAAAATGTTTGTATTTTGAGAGGTAATCATTAAAGTCGGACATCACTGAAGGCCTAGGTGGGAAATGCACGGCCCGCCACTGCGAATAAGAATAATTTGTGGCCTCACTTTTGGTAGTTTAGCTTACCTAACTGTGGCAATAACACAGTGGTCACTCGAATCATTTGCAAAAATACCAATATCAGAATATTTATAAGAAACATTTGTTAAAAATAGATGACGAAAAGAAGATTTCTCAGGACATTTAAGATTTGGGCGGGTATAGCCACTAATGAGCTGTGTGAGATTAAAAGAGTCACAGGTTGATTTAAAACCATCAGAAACAGATGACAACCATTCCCAGTTCAGATCCCCAATAAGAAGAATCTCATTAAAAATCAGGGTTGAAAGCTGATTGTTCACTGACAGTAAGACCTCACTGCTTACTGAGGGAGGTCTGTAATAACCAACAACAGTGATACAATGATTCTACTTTAAGTGCAAGGAATTCAAATTGTTTGCTGTAAGACACAGATAAGAGAGGAGCAGCTTTATTGTTATGTGTTATATATATTGCATTTCTACCTTTTGTAGGACTGTCAAAACGAAAAACATTATAGCCCTCAATTGCAATATCTTTATCCGTGATGGATTTTTTAGGCCACGTTTCAGACAAGACAAGGATGTCAGTATCAGTAGATTTAGCCCAGATCTCTACTTGATTAAGTTTAGGAAGTAGACTTTTAGCATGTAAATGAACAATGCCACACCCAGATCTAGTTTTAAAATCACAAGGGGTACTAAAGTGCTTAAGATCTGGACCAGGGTTAGATTTAACATTACCCGACAGAAAAAGCAAAATAATAATTAAACGTTTTTATTTTTACCAGTCTTGTGCAAGTGCTGATTGAATATACCTAACACAAGGTCGTTTTTCTGGATGAGAATAGATTGATAACAACCAACCATAAGGACTAAAATATATGTAATATAAGGTAAAGTCAATTCTTCAGTTGATAAGATCCAGTTAAGACAGTAATAAATAATAATAATGGATGAGATTTTATATCGCGCTTTTCTATTATTAGATACTCAAAGCGCTCACAGAGAAGTGGGAACCCATCATTCATTCACACCTGGTGGTGGTAAGCTACATTTGTAGCCACAGTTGCCCTGGGGTAGGCTGACGGAAGCGAGGCTGCCAGTTTGCACCTACGGCCCCTCCGACCACCACCTATCACTCATTCATCATTAATTCACCAGTGTGAGCGGCACTGGGGTCAAGGGTGAAGTGTCCTGCCGAAGGACACAACGGCAGCGATTTGGATGTCAAGAGGCGTTATCTGCAAGAATGATGTTCACAGTTTGTGCCTTTTTGAGGGACCTAAAATATGATGATGCTCATTAGTTTCCATAGCTCTTTAATGAGTGCAGCAAAGCCAAAAATGGGAGAATAGTTGCTGAATGAAGCATGCTAATTCCCATGTAGCACAAAACTGAAATATCCGAAAAATGTTCGTCCCTGAATTAGACAATGACACAGTGTGATGTCACAAAGCAACACAACGAACAAAACACGCCAAAATCAGGACAAGCAGCGGTCCCAGGCAACAGGAAAACTATTCCTAGAACAAGAAGAAAGTAGCGCCTTCCTTACTTTTCGGTCCAGGCAGTCGGATCGACGCCGCATTCCCCGACAGGTACAACGTGAGCAGGCGCGTGTGACAGCAGGTGACACCGGACTGACCAGGACCCAGGACGCCGCAACAGGCTTCGGCCGCCGCAACAGGCTTCGGCCGCAGGCTTCCCGATTGAGGCTGCGGCCTCCAACAGACACTCCAACGTCGTACAGACCACGGCTCAGGACGCAGCAGCAACGGAGGGCCTCGGAGCTGTACCTGCAGGCCTCTTGTGTGGATGGACGGGCCCCAGCCAGTTGACGGGTACAGCAGAAGCCACACGCCTCGGTGAGCTTGAACACTGCACCCAAAAGCCATCCACAATCTTCCAAGCAACAATATTTATAAAAAGACTACAAAAGATTAAAAAGACTAAAGATAAACCCAATAAAAATACTATAAAGACTAAACATAAAACACTAAAGCTATAAAAGACAAACACAGACATCACTTCAGCAGCGTACACAAGCTGCCATCTTGGATTAGATCACACTAGAAAAAACTGTCGCCATAGAGACACTTCCTCTCTCAATTTGACATCCTAATATTTTCAATTGATGGTGTTATGACGTGCTCAAATGTTGACTTAGTGTCTTCAACATGGCTGACCAGTGGGGCTGGAAATATGATTATAATATTAGCAGTGCTAAATACCTTGCTATTATACGTTCATAGCTTTGGACCATTCCGTTCACAGTGTCAATCAATACAGTACAGTATCAAGACTTTAACATCCACTTTTTTGCAAATGATTGCATTTTCCAGTATATGCTCTCAGTCCCATGACTGAGAATATGAGGTTAATGCCACCTTCCTTGACCAGGACACATTGACAAGAGTGTCTAGCTCACCCAGAGTGGCAGACACCGACGTGAACATCCTGTATCAGAGCCTCAACAGGACCTCTTTGGCCTTTAAAAACCTGAGGAAACATGTGATTTTGCTCACAATCCTGACTTCTCTACAGGATGCTTGCATTTTGCCACAATTACCTATGTCCAACCATGTATGAAGTTTAAGTGCAGAAAAAAACTTTTTTTTTTTTTTTCTTCTGCCACCAATAGCAACTCCTTTGATTACCCCACTTTCAAGACTTTAAATGTCACCCGCGTTACTCACACTGATTCATACAAATACCTCAGCATCTGACTTGATAACACTTAAACAATCAAAACTAATTTTAAACAATTAACCCAGAAACTAAAGATCTAACTTGGATTTTTATACTGAATCAAAGGGTGTCTGTCTCCATCTAATCATAACACAATCATTCTTTAGGCATGTCCTCAAATATGGTAACATGTATTGTTGTACTTCCGCCCCAATGACTCTTTAACAGCCAAATAGTAATAGTTCACTAAAATAGTTCACTATTATAGTGGCTTTAGATAAAGAAAGAGCTTATTGACAACAGCCTCAGACTACAATGGCGGACACGCGCAAAGCTCATCGAGTAAATATCTACCATATATTGAGATATCCGCTGACGTCAACTTGGGAAAAACGTCACACATTGGAGGAAGTGTGGGGGAAGTTAAGATTGTTTTATAAATATCTCTCCGCCCTGCCTTCATGGTTTGATTTAAATTTTTTGGGGATGTATGCAAATACACAAAAACATGTAAGACAAGTTGGTTTTGCACAACAGGTCCCCTTTAAACAAGTCAACTAAGATGTGACTTTAAGGTTTTACTACTTACGTATAAAATACTACACGGTCTAGCTCCGTCCTATCTTGTCGATTGTGTTGTACCATATGTCCCGGCAAGAAATCTGCGTTCAAAGAACTCCGGCTTATTAGTGATTCCCAGAGCCCAAAAAAAGTCTGCGGGCTCTAGAGCGTTTTCTATTTGGGCTCCAGTACTATGGAATGCCCTCCTGGTAACAATTAGAGATGCTACCTCAGTAGAAGCATTTAAGTCCCATCTTAAAACTCATTTGTATACTCTAGCCTTTAAATAGACCCCCCTTTTAGACCAGTTGATCTGCCGTTTCTTTTCTTTTCTCCTCTGCTCCTCTCTTCCTTGTGGAGGGGGGGGGGCACAGGTCCGGTGGCCATGGATGAAGTGCTGGCTGTCCAGAGTCGGGACCCGGGGTGGACCGCTCGCCTGTGCATCGGCTGGGAACATCTCTGCGCTGCTGACCCGTCTCCGCTCGGGATGGTGTCCTGCTGGCCCCACTATGGACTGGACTCTTACTATTATGTTGGATCCACTATGGACTGGACTCTCACAATATTATGTCAGACCCACTCGACATCCATTGCATTCGGTCTCCTTTAGAGGGGGGGGGGGGGGGGGGGGGGGTTTACCCACATATGCGGTCCTCTCCAAGGTTTCTCATAGTCATTCACATCGACGTCCCACTGGGGTGAGTTTTTCCTTGCCCTTCTGTGGGCTTTGTACCGAGGATGTCGTTGTGGCTTGTGCAGCTCTTTGAGACACTTGTGATTTAGCTATATAAATAAACATTGATTGATTGAACTATGTTAGCAGCCCAAGGTGCAATGCAATTGTTACGTCATCATCTTTGCAAGACCACACAGATCCATGACTGTGTTTATAATTATTACAGTTACACTCAGCTGGAAATATTATTTATGTATGGCATTCACGTGGAGGTCACATACCTTTTACAAAATGCATCATGTAAATCAATACTATCATAAAGCACGTGAGGTGGGTGTGCAGAATCTTAACGGTCCTCCTGAACCAACCCCATTAAATACCGGTACTCAGTATATATCCCTACTCTTAGGTGTCAGCGAGTGAGGTGTACACACATACTACCACATAACCACATTTTCCGTTACACCCACGCTCCTAAACTCTTTCTCAATCTGGGTCACGGCACCAATGTAACACGCCTAATTCCAACCCCTCTGTCCTGCCTGGGGCTTGAACCCTGATCTCCTGATTTAGAGGCCAGAGCACTAGGCAATCAGACAAAAGCACAAACCCTTTGTCCAGTACACACTCTTAAGGTGTCAGTGAGTGAGGTTTACGTTTGTATTACTACACACCCACGCTAGCAATCAAATTAGTTTTTTTACTAGCCACCTAAATTTAACGATTTGAAATACTGGGCCTTGTTGCCTTTTTACCTTATCCCAAATGTGTTAAGAAGTGAGATTAGTGTGTTGGTGAAGTACCTATTGTTTAAAGCTACCAGGGCGGCTCTCTATTAACCTGGAGCGACTATAACGGTAACTTATGTTCCAAACTCACTCCAGTCCAAAGTAGTTAATGTCCTGAGTTTCTCCCTGCATTACCAATGAAAAAAAAAACAATGTTGGTTAGGGCCTATTCACTACCTTGGGAATGGCCATTTTTCGAGAAAGGCAGTGGACTCTGAAGCCTTAAATTTAATCGAATGTCTTTTGGAGGGTGCTAGTGTTGCGTAAAATGATGAGTAAAATGTTCTCTTTTATGGGAGTGTGCACAAAGCTGTAAGCCGAAAGCCTGGACTCAACCATTTAAGCACATTTGTGATACCAATTACCTCAGATTGAAAGTTCAACTTAATGATGAAAACTAGTTCTGCTAAACTGGCTTTTTTTTTTTTTTTATATAAGCACATAACCCAAGAATCAAAAGCGATGATTTAGAACATTGAATTCTTAAACGTGTCAGTCCACTCACTTTCTCAGGAGGGTTAAAAAGGCACAGCCATTGGACCTGAATGCTTCAGTAGGCCAACACAGGTAAGGAGTACTGCATAAGGCACTTTGACTGACTTTAGTGGTAGCCTGACTTTAGTGGTAAAGACGAGACAAGCATTTCCCCCATTAACCACTTTTCAAAGGGAAAAACTGGACTACATGTAAATATATGCGTGCAACATTGCCATGGAATTACCTCAAAGCATTAGCAGGGTGTTTCATCAGATTGTGCCAGATTATAGACTTTATAATGCTCACAATCTGTGAAAGGCATATTTGCTTCTACTATATCTGGGGATTTCTAATAAAATAGGTAATCTAGTTTAAAGATAGAAATACTGGCAGGCATTACCTATACAGTAAATAAAACGGTTAAGCCTGTTCTAATGAGAAATAGGTACAATTTAATGTATGTTTTTATGTATGTATGTTATGTATGTATGTTTTTTTTTCATGTATTTAATTTATGCAGTATGCCCCATGTTGTTTTATTTGCAAATATATCTTGTTTGCTATTACCTCCACCAGGAGGCTAGACAATCAATGTGTTTCTTTGTAGTGTAACTCGAAAAGTTATGCGCAGTTTTTGATTAAACTTTGAGGACATTTTTGAAATGGGATGCAGAACAAGTGTTTAATTTTTTGGGTGTGATCCCGCTATTTTACTTTTTCTACCATTATGTTTAAGTAACCTGGTTCAACTTCTCAGTGTGTGTATGCTCACGGACTCGCCTCCACCCACAGAGATTAAGAAATTGGATGACTGGCAAAAGCGTTCAAATCCATTTATTTTACTACGCCACGAATGAAAACACCCTCCTATAGCCTGTTTGGAAGCAACAGACGAACAAAACAAAATCACACACATTTATTTATCAATATTATTTGTTATTTATCCTTTGATTAGTTACTTCTGCCCAGAGTTTATGCATTTGCTGGGATTTGTTTGTCTGCAACATAGCTCAAAAAGTGATAGGCGGATTTTGATATAACTCACAGAAATGTCAAAAATGGGATAAAGAACAACTGATTTTGGGTGTCATCCAGATCACAGTCTGGATTCACCATTTTTAAAAATAGTTATTTACTATTAGCCAAACTAACAGTAAATTATGGCAACATTTTTTTCTCTGCTACAAAATGTTAGATTTGAGGTTTCATAATGGTTGCTATAGTGGACTTACATTCACTTGGACATCTTGTTTGTTTTCAGATTTAACTTAATCTTGTGGTTTAAGTTTTTTTCCTGTTTTAATTTTGATCATATACCTGTGGGTGTTATGGTTCAGTGATGTATTGATAACTGATAATTTTATCATGATTTTTTTTTATTACTTCCCTTACAATACAAATCCATGAATTGTCATTTTCATCATAGCTCAAAGACTAAGCATTAAAGGTTGAACACAACCCATAAGTATTTGCTTCATGGTATTTCATTTATCAACAGATCATCCTGTATTGTAACACTTTTAAAAACCAGTGTTAACACATCATGTCAAAATTGTATTGCCATGCAAGCAGGCTATAATATATCTCCTTTCATATTCTGGCAATACTATGGAACAATTCTCATTAGTGGTCTGCGGCGCTGCAGTCATTATTCCAGCTGACAGCTCAGTGTACCCTTTGGTTGAGCCTGATTCTTTTTTATGCTGGAGTCTGATCATTAATTCTACCAGCACACATGGCCTACAGCTTTAGTAAAGGCAGAATATGAGGTTAATGCCACCTTCCTTGACCAGGACACATTGACAAGAGTGTCTAGCTCACCCAGAGTGGCAGACACCGACGTGAACATCCTGTATCAGAGCCTCAACAGGACCTCTTTGGCCTTTAAAAAACCTGAGGAAATGTATGTGATTTTGCTCACAATCCTGAATACAAAACAGTTTTTTAATACACTCGTTTGCGGTTTTTAGCTGTGAATCAATGTAACTACGCAACAGAGTATTGTACCATAAGCTGCCTTCCTACTGCACTTTCACAAAACAAAAGCGATATATTTAAAACATTTCGACAAAGTACATTTCCGACTTGTAGGTGTTTCAATTAAAGGGTGTGTTACGCCGTGAGCCGTAATTATTGTATCTTGTACCGCAAGGCTCCACTTGGAGGAAGATTTACGCTTTGCGATTGCACGGTTTTAAGTTAAAGTTAAAGTACCAATGATTGTCACACACACACTAGATGTGGTGAAATTAGTCTCTGCATTTGACCTATCCCCATGTTCACCCCCTGGGAGGCGAGGGGAGCAGTGAGCAGCAGCCCGGGAATCATTTTTGGTGATTTAACCCCCAATTCCAACCCTTGATGCTGAGTGCCAAGCAAGGCGGTAATGGGTCCCATTTTTATAGTCTTTGGTATGACTCGGCAGGGGTTTGAACTCACGACCTACTGGAGCTGTGATTACAATTGCAGCCACTGCTGTTACCGTGATTATCAATAGAAGACAAAGGCGGCGGGTGATCGCTCAAAGGCAACATCCTCACGTCTGGCACCGGCCACGAATAAGGGTTCACAGACAAATTGTGGATTCAAGGGCCCCCTCGACATTTTTCGGGCATGTGGGTTTGTCCAAGCCTGCGTGTCGGCCTCTATTGCGGAACAGTGACCTGCGAGATGGCCTAGTGCCGCCTCGCTTCCCCCGGCCGACCGATTGGAAGCGGGTCTAAGACGAACCGTCTGCTCTAGTTGTCCTGCATGGTGTTTAGGTGCACTGTAAACGCGGAAAAAGTGTTTCCATCATGCTTTTGCTACACACTTCAATATCGAAAATAGAGCTGTCAACGTTAACGAATGTGATTAATACAAATAAACTATCGTGTTATCAAGAATATATGAAGATTAATTACTTCTGGGTTAAGGCTTAACCCAGGAGACGCGTGCAGTGGTTACACAGTCTTTGATTGCGAGGAGAGGCGTCCCATTTCGCTTCAAAATAGGACTTTGGAAAAAACTAAGGTAACTTGTTGGTATTGCAGCAACTAAGGTTTCATCAAGTTTGAAATACCATCTTAAAGTGAAACACACACTCGAGGATGGTGCAGTGTTGTCAATCCTCTTGGCGATTTCTTTAGTAATCAGATATTGATGACAAATCTTGTGACTTTTCCTGGGGATATTGGAGACTTTGAAGTGAAAACAAGCAGCAGTCACCGTCCTCAGTAAGCAGTGACGGTCAGCTGGTGCTGCTGGTAGCATGAATGTTAGCTACCGCATTTTTCGGAGTATAAGTCGCTCCGAGTATAAGTCGCACCGGCCGAAAATGCATAATAAAGAAGGAAAAAACATATGTAAGTCACACTGGAGTATAAGTCACATTTTTGGGGTACATTTATTTGACAAAACCCAACACCAAGAATAGACATTTGAAAGGCAATTTAAAACACATAAAGAATAGTGAACAACAGGCTGAATAAGTGTACGTTATATGACGCATAAATAACCAACTGAGAACGTGCCTGGTATGTTAACGTAACATATTATGGTAAGAGTCATTCAAATAACTATAACATATAGAACATGCTATACGTTTACCAAACAATCTGTCACTCCTAATCGCTAAATCCGATTAAATCTTGTACGTCTAGTCTCTTACGTGAATGAGCTAAATAATATTATTTGATATTTTACGGTAACGTGTTAATAATTTCACACATAAGTCGCTCCTGAGTATAAGTCGCACCCAAACTATGAAAAAAAACTGCGACTTAAAGTCCGAAAAATATGGTACATCGACAAGAAGCAGAGGAAAACGCTACACTGGCAAAATTTACTGATGCAATGTTGTCAACAAAAGTAGCACAATTACTTTAAACGGACAGGCACCCGCATTCAGGACATGTAACATCTGGGAAGACCAACTCCTGCAAGAAGATGTCGTTCATATCACCACAGCTGATCTGTCGTACAATACCTTGGAGAGGCACAATTACAACAAGGATAAACTAACTGTACTACACAAACAAGAGCATCAACTTGCAAATACAGACTAAATGTGAATTTATTTAGCTTTCTAGAGAAATGTTGGATATCTGTAAGTAATCGCAACAAGCTGGGGCCGCATTTAGATCAGCAGTGTCATCTGAAAAAGGTAAACAAGCATGTTTGTTTCAACAACTGTTTAAACTCAAGAAGAGTAAATGGTGCACTATGTTAAGTTGTTTATGAGTGTGTTTACTACATTATCGATTAGTAACTGTAATCTGTTTGCAGGATTATTGCAAACTGCAAAGACTTTCAAAATGTGCACTTAATTCTTACTATACTTATTTTCACCAAGTTTTGAGCAAATTAGTGACTTGCAGTTCAGTAAAACATTTTAAAATTGTTTCCTGTATGACATTCTGACTACCAAATTGTATTTGTACCTAAATAATTGGGTATTTTCTTCAGAAATTTGTATTTATGCAAGCAAATAATAACCAGCCCTAATCGAAACATATGAAAAACTACCTCATGAGAGCGTAAAAATGTTTTAGCGATATTTGAGAGGTTTTTCAAAATACGGGTGTTTCCATTACCAGTTTCTTATTGCAGTACTTAGGTTTTGTGCATTTCTAAGGGTAATGGAAACGCAGCTATAGTTTATGTCTGTAGTAGGGATGTACGGTATACCGGTACAAGTATTGTACCGTGATACTAATGAATCATATTCGGTACTATACCGCCTCTAAAAAGGACACATTTTGGCTTAAAACTAACGATAAAGGCGAAGCTTTAACACTAAAATGCCCGCGGGAAGAGGTGCTTTAAGACATGGCTAGCTAGCTAGCGGATAAAGTCCATCCGCAGTCGGCAATGTTTAGCTACATCTAAATCACTAATCCTCGTCTCCAGGGCGACAAATAAAGCACGTTTCTTACAAGTATCATCCCTGTAGGACGAGGAACAGCTAAACATGCTTCACGACACACCGTAGCTCACCGGCGTCAAAATGTAAACAAACGCCATTGGTGGATCTACACCTGACATCCACTGTAATGATACCAATTCCAGGAGCGTATCTAGTCGATACTACTATGATTACATCAATATTTTTTAGCATCACAAAATATTTTATAGTTTTTTTTTAAGTTTATATTATGTTTATAAACTCAGGAAATATGTCCCTGGACACATGAGGACTTTGAATATGACTAATGTATGATCTTGTAATTACTTGGTATCGGATTGATACCCAAATTTGTGGTATCATCCAAAACTGATGTAAAGCATCCAAAGAACAGAACAATAAGTGATTATTACATTCTAACAGAAGTGTAGATAGAACATGTTAAAACAGAAAATAACCAGATATTAACAGTAAATGTACAAGAAGATTAATAATTCATTTTCTACCACTTGTCGTTAATAATTTTGACAAAATAATAGAATGGAAAATGACAATATGGTACTGCATATGTCAGCAGCTAAATTAGAAGCCTTTGTTTGCTTACTTACTACTAAAAGACAAGTTGTCTTGTATGTTCACTATTTTATTCAAGGACAAACTTGCAATAAGAAACATATGTTTGATGTACCGTAAGATTTTTTTGTTAAAAAAAAGCCAATAATGCAATTTTTTGTGGTCCCTTTTATTTAGAAAAGTATCAAAATACATTTTGGTACCGGAACCAAAATTTTGGTATCGGGACAACATTAGTCTGCAGTATAATGTAAAAAGTTACAAACGTGGCCTATAGTACCATACAACGCAGTGCTGTGGCCCCAAAGGCAGGAAACTGGATTCTTCATTTAACAGCGTAATGCGGATTCTCTCTTGATTCCTATGAGCTATTCCACCAGACCAGCTGCGTAGCCACGTTGACATCGCCTAGCCTATATCAGCTGGGAGGCTGCCATGTGGGCTCTCTCTTGCAACGCAGAACAGGAAATGCCACCTTATTCATTAAAGGGCCAAAGAGACACCACCACAGGTGCATTTCGAATTGCGCGTGTCCGTTTGCCATCCATGCCCAATATCTTTTCTACATTACACCACCAAACATCAATGGCTGCCTGGGTCAAAATGAGATGAGGAGGTCAGTGAAGTTAAACCACTTTGTCAATGATGTCGTGTTTCTGGCTACAACCTTCTTCACAATCAGTCGACAGCCCTTCAACACACTGTTTTGGAGTATGAATAGTGTCTCTTGTCCACACACATCATAGCAGTCTGTCGGTCGCGACAATTCATTTCGGTCGGATCATAGACCTCCACTCAGCCCTGTCTTTTGCCTTCAGCTGCCAGGTTGCAGTGTCGATCTTCAGTTCCCTCAAATTCCGTTTAACGGTGTCCTTGTACCGTAGCCTTGGCCTCCCTCGGTTTCATTTCCCTTCCTCCAGCTGTGAGTAGAGCAGATACAGAGGGAACCGCTTGTGACTCATTCTCTCTACATGCTCGACCCATCTCAGGTTCGTTTGGGTTAAGATGTCATCCATCGATGGCAGTCCAGCACGATTTAGGACATCTGTGTTCGGGATTTTGTCTCTCCAGGAGATGCCCATGATGGTCCGAAGGTGGCGCATCATGTAGGCGTGAAGTTTCCTGACTTGCAACCTGTAGAGGGTCCAAGTTTCAGCACCGTACAAAAGTGTAGCTAGCACAGTTGCTCTGTACACCTTGCACTTGACGCAAATAGAGACATGCCTGTTATTCCAGAGTCTTTCCCTTAATTTCCCAAACACAGCACTTGCTTTACCCATCCTGAGTCTGATCTCATCTTCAAGCTTCACATTTTCTGTCACTGTGCTTCCGAGGTACTTGAATGTTCGGCATTGAACAAGTGGGTCTTCCATGACACAGACCTCCCCTGGTAGGGATGATGTGGGCTCATACTTGGGTGGCTGGTACTAGCATTTTGTCTTCTTGATGTTTATTTTGAGGCTGAACTGACTAACTGTTGCTGCAAACTTGTTCACAAGATCTTGTATGTCTTCTACATTGTGTGCAACTATAGCACTGTCGTCTGCAAACAGCAATTCTCTCACAACCTTTACTGTTGTCTTGCTCTTTGCTCGAAGGTGAGCAACCTTGAATAGATCTGCATCTTTTCTTGTCCGGATGTACATGTACAACCTTCTTCACAATCAGTCGACAGCCCTTCAACACACTGTTTTGGAATATGATTAGTGTCTCTTGTCCACACACAATGGACCCTATAACCACTAGTTGCTTTAAATACTTAAGAGCCAATGGTGAGCTAGGTCTGAGTGATCTGGACAGTAATATGTCTCGTCTTGTTTCAGGGGCAAGTCAAAAATGTATGTAAATATGGCTGGAATTAGACAGCAGGTACAGTCGTGGTCAAAAGTTTACACACACACTTGTAAAGAACATAATGTCATGGCTGTCTTGAGTTTCCAATAATTTCTACAACTCTTATTTTTTTGTGATAGAGTGATTGGAGCACATACTTGTTTGTCACAAAAAACATTCATCAAGTTTGGTTCTTTTATGAATTTATTATGGGTCTACTGAAAATGTGACCAAATCTGCTGGGTCAAAAATATACATACAGCAATGTTAATATTTGGTTACATGTCCCTTGGCAAGTTTCACTGCAATAAGGCACTTTTGGTAGCCATCCACAATCTTCTGGCAAGCTTCTGTTTGAATTTTTGACCACTCCTCTTGACAATATTGGTGCAGTTCAGCTAACTTTGTTGGTTTTCTGACATGGACTTTTTTCTTCAGCATTGTCCACACATTTAAGTCAGGACTTCGGGAAGGCCAGTCCAAAACCTTAATTCTAGCCTGATTTAGCCATTCCTTTACCACTTTTGACGTGTGTTTGGGGTCATTGTCCTGCTGGAACACCCAACTGCGCCCAAGACCCAACCTCCAGGCTGATGATTTTAGGTTGTCCTGAAGAATTTGGAGGTAATCCTCATTTTTCATTGTCTCATTTACTCTCCTTAAAGCACCAGTCCCATTGGCAGCAAAACAGGCCCAGAGCATAATACTACCACCACCATACTTGACGGTAGGAATGGTGTTCTTGGGATTAAAGGCCTCAACTTTTCTCCTCCAAACATATTGCTGGGTATTGTGGCCAAACAGCTAACATTTTGTTTCACACGGACAAAGATAAGACCTTCTGGAGGAAAGTTCTGTGGTCAGATGAAACAAAAAATTAGCTGTTTGGCCATAATACTGACAAACAAGTATGTGCTCCAATCACTCTATCACAAAAAAATAAGAGTTGTAGAAAGTATTGGAAACTCAAGACAGCCATGACATTATGTTCTTTACAAGTGTATGTAAACTTTTGACCACGACTGTATGTAAGTCTAATTCCGACTTAATGCCTCTATGCAGTGTACGCACCCGTTCAACAGGTGCCCAATTCAGATCTACAATTTGTAAGTTTATATTTGATATAAGTCTGTGACACACTCACAGACTTTCTAATTAGTCAAACAGTGGAGGGTGGGGCATCGAAATGAAAACAATAACAATATATCGGGGCTGTAAATCTAATTTTGGAATGAACATATCCCGGCTGAACTACCGTTATCAGTTATAAAGGTATTTGAAAAGAACATGATTTATTTATGCCTTTTGACAAATCAGGGCCATTTAATGATGACTTGATATGAAATTATTACATATGGCACCTTTATTGCGCCTTATAATCAATCCGGTGTGCCCTATATACAGTCACAATATATGTATTAAGCTTTTTTTTTTTACAATCACCACAGCACCTCGTTTCACTTATTTTTTTACATATTAATAATCATATATGTAACTTAACACTTTATTCCTATTTCTTTTTTAAAATTTAAACCTGCTATTTTTTAGCTGGGTTACATTGGGAAAAAAAATATCAAAATCAAATTTAGTGGTGGTGATTACCGTATTTTCACCATGGCTTGTAAAATGTTGCGACTAATTTATGGATTCAACAAATACTCTCCATAGAACACTGACAAATACACTGAAGAGGTGTTATTTTTTGTACTCTGGCGCCATCTTTTAGAGGAGTTCTCTCACTGCAGGTGCTGCGGGTTGAACATATACATCTAGTTCCGTGCCTTGAACCAGAAGTATAACAGTCCATAGCGTTCTGCTCTAAAGGATTCTTCATTCATCACTACAAGCAACATTTGTAAGTGACCTCAGGCAGCATTCTTTTTTGCCGTACCAGAATATGATAATGCCTATGTAGTACTTTGCTTCACTATAACCACTGTGGGAGATAGGAAAGTTGTTTCCTTCAATGTTAATATGCTTACAATATTATGCAGAGGTATAGTTCTAACAATTTCATAGACAAATTATACTATTTATAGTCATGGTGGAGAAGGCGCAAAATATTTCCGTCTTCCAAGGGGGGTCGTAACAGAAAATAATTGAGTAGCACCGAGTTCGTAACACCCTCTGAGGAAAATTAAGGGATTCTAATGCAAATATATTTAATGCCATTATTTCCTAAAGTAATCACTTCTTTGTGTTAATAAAAAAACACTTATGCTCTAAATGCACAGCTGCAATCATTTCTACTCAGTGAAAATTTGTAATAAAAACAACCTTTCCATTACACTAAATTTATTTGACATCAGAACTTTTTGTCACCTTTGTTGTTAAACTTGTCTGTTTATCAATTCAACCACACTAATAATAAAAGTAAATAATTAAAAAAAAAAGTGCTTATTTACTACTTATACTTATTTTTTAGCCCCCATTCTTTTTTCGTCTCAACTCTTTTTTTACTCTGTCCTTTTTGTCACCACTTTTCAAAAATTCATGTGCCATTATGTTTTTTTGTATATTTTTGGTTCTTACAAAGTTTCAACAGACTATTAATAGTGTACCAAGTTGCATTGTTAGGGTTTTGAATGAAACTAAAGTGGGATACAGCAAACATCTACTAGCTGATAAATCAGGTCAGTGGCTGTTATTTTTGTTATCTGTCAATGGCTGCCCTCCATATTTGATTAGTTGGCATCCTTGAGTCAGGTTTGTCACTAACAGTTTAGTTATGTTTTGGTTTTTCCTCTGTCTTTATTTCCTGTCAGCGCTCTTATTTTGTTTATTTCCTGCTTTTCTCCCTGAGCGCTATTTCCCCTCAGCTGCGGCTGATTGGCACCTGGCCACACCTGGTGTCAATCAGCCGGCTGCTATTCAAACCTGCTTTGTCCTCCAGTCAGGGCTTGAGTATTGTCGATGTCATTGTCTACTACTTGTCGTTGTATGCCGTGGACTGCTTTATGTCTCCAGTTCTCCCTGGTTCCTCGTCGCTTGTGAGCTGTTCCTTGGTTCCTGATTCTTGTTCATGTTTCCTGTCTCCTGTTTTCCTGGTTCCTGGTTTGTGTTTTGCCTTAAATTTTTGGACATTAAATTATGTTTTCCTGCACCAATCCTGCCGTCTCTGCATCTTGGGGTTCGTCACCAACACTTTGTGACAGAATACTCCAGCCTAACACGAACCCCGCAGAGATTTCGATGGCAGAGAGGCTTGACAGGATTTTGGTGATGATGGCTAAATTGAAGAATAGTTCGGCCTCATTCCAAGCCCTCTCCCACCCACCCCTGTCGTCTGTGAGCCTATCTGGTGACGTCTGGGATTTGTCCCTTGAGAGGGGGCTATGAGTAGCTGTGCAGCTGGGGAGGCACAGCTACTTCTCACCCCAGTGGGTCTGCAACAGACGCCACCATGCACTCCGGTCGGCCAGCAGACGCCACCATGCAGTCCGGTGGGCCAGCAGAGGGCGCCCTCATCATCTCCGGTGGGCCAGCAGAGGGCGCCACCATCATCTCCGGTGGGCCAGCAGAGGGCGCCACCATCATCTCCGGTGGGCCAGCAGAGGGCGCCACCATCATCTCCGGTGGGCCAGCAGAGGGCGCCACCATCATCTCCGGTGGGCCAGCAGCGGGCGCCACCATCCTCTCCGGTGGGCCAGCAGAGGGCGCCACCAACCTCTCGTCGGCCACAGATGTTTTCGTTCCAGACCCTTGTAGTTCGCTGAGCTCCACACAAGGATCTGGGCTCGAAAGCATTGCAAACTCCTTCCAGATAGCAAAAAATAATGAAGCAATCAGGATCTCCGGGTGGGATGTCATTGACGTGACGTAGCGCCGAAGCGACTGTTTGATTCAAACAACAATGGCAGCACGCAGCGAGGAGTCGTGTGCTGACATTGATTCTGCTATTGGAACTGTTTTGTCGAATCTATCAAATATTAGTTCTTTAAAAGATGAACAGAGAACTTTTCGTTCTGTTGTTATCCAATATGTCGGCTGTTCCGTTTTGGATTTCCCAGCGTCGCTCTCATCAGCGTTCCGGGTTGATTTCGATGTGAGTGGTTGAAGTAGCACGTCCAATCACATACAATGATTTATTTATAAGGCCCCGCCTTCTGAAATACATCTCCTATTGAGAAGTCCCAGATCCTTGTGTGGAGCTCAACGAACTACAAGGATCTGGCGAGAGTCAGTGTGCCGTTAGGGGTGCATGTCTGATGCAAGGGCTGTTTAACACCTTTCTTACGTCACGACTCTGGAGACCGATGAGCGTTGTCAGCAGGTTTATTGACATTCAAAAGGGTGAAACTAAAAAGACAAACAATACAGTCAATATATACATATGTTATGCAAATGTATTCATATATATGCTGTAATGCTACCTTACAAGGCATGAGAAGGTAAACAAAGTGAATTTGTACTATGACGCCATCTTCGATGACATCGCAAATTATCGCTAATGAGCATGACAAAGATCTCATTATACATCAAAAATCGTAAATATTAGCTCAAAATATTTTGGACAAAAACCAAATTTCAAAGTTCGATTGTACAGATATGGTGTTGTTTCTGCTGGGCAAGTATGCCTGACGCGCCTCCTACAGCGCCTTGAGTCAGCTGCAGGGTCATCAGCCGGGGACCACCGCTCATTGAAGTTTCGCTCTCTTTAACCCCGGAACGCCTCCTGGTGGCGGAGCGGTGGCAGGGACGTCTCCCTGTCACCCCCTGCAGCTGACCCATCTCATGGCCTCGACCCCCAGTACTTATCCCTCCTCCTCAGCCACAACCAGAAGCTTCCCTTTTCCGCTTCCTCAGCAAGGGCCTTAGTTTCCCTTTGGAGCTTAGCCCCAGTCGTTCCCACATCTCGGAGCAGCCTTATAGTTGATGTGCCGACGAAGCCCCGGCAGCCTACTTCCACAGGGTAGATGGTAGTGGACCAGCCTGCCTCTCTGCACTCAGCAGCCAGATCTGCATACTTGGCTGCTTTGCGCTCGTAGGCAGCCTGGATTCCCTCCTCCCAGGGGATGGTGAGCTCGATCAGTATGGCAGACTTGGTAACAGCAGACCATAGCACGATGTCTGGGCGGAGTGAAGTGGTGGTGATTTCACGGGGGAACTGGAGCTGTTTGCCGATGTCAGCCCTCATACTCCAGTCCCTTGCCAGAGAGAGGAAACTGCGAGGGCCTCGTCGGCTGGTGTGTCCTTTGCCTTCCCCTGGCCTCACAAACATGACAGGAAGTTGCTTGGCTATGGGCTGGCTGTTGGCCTCTTGTCTACTGCTCTCCAGGACTTCGGCCAGTTTCCTCAGGACTTGATCATGCCGCCATCTGTAGCGACCCTGTGTCAGCGCGATCTTGCAGCCTGATAGCAAGTGCTGCAGGCTGGCGTTGGGAGCACCACACAAGGGGCAGCTCTCCTCCTGGCCGAACCACTGGTGGAGGTTTCTAGGGCATGGTAAGGTGTCATAGGTTGCCCTGAGTAGGAAGCTGAGTCTGGCTTGTGGCATCTTCCATAGGTCGGCCCAGCTGATGGGTCTGCTGCTGGTACCTTCCCAAGTGGTCCATCTTCCTTGGCGACCTTGAGACACGGCCTTGATGGTATATTGCTCCTGGTTTGCCCTTGAGACCTCCTCCACAACCATGGCTCTGCGTTCCCTCTTTGTGGCCTTGGACCAGAGGCGTGGAGAATCATCCCAGCCAAGCCCCGCTCTCCCTACTTGCACCCTGCCAACTATCTCTTGGTGTTGGAGCCTGCCAATGGCCTTGGCGACCTCTGGCCCTGCTTGCCACTTCCGGCCTGTTCGGGTGGGTACACGTGCGTTCCTCACTGTAGGATCTGAGGATTCTTCAAGTTCAAGAACCAGTCTGGCCTTCTCTTGCTTATAGCCCAGGGTAATGGACTGGATCGGCAGATGCAGCGAAGTTGCCCCAAATAAGCCAGTGTCGGAGAAGCAACGCGGTAGGCCCAGCCACTTTCTGATGTAGGAGTTGGCTAGTCTGTCCAACCCGTTGACTGTTGAGGATGGAATCTCGCACATCTTCAGTGGCCACATAACCCTTTGGTACAGTGTGAAGTTGTAACACCACAACTTGTACTTTCCGGGGAGCTGGCTCTTGTTGATACTCGCTAGGCCTTCTGAGAGTTGTTTCCGTGCTGCCTTGCCTGCGTGCTTGTCCGACAGGTCCGCATTGTACTGCCTCCCCAGGCTTTGGATGGACTGGTTGACCAGTAGAGGGATTTGCTCACCTCCTGCAACAAAGATGGTTTTGTCGCTCCTGGTGCCTTTGCGCAAGGAGAGGCTTCGTGACTTCGAGGGTTTTATCTTCATCCGTGCCCATGTCACTAGCTCATCCAGCCTCTTCAGACACCTTCTCGTGCATGGGGCTGTTTGCAGCACCACAGTGACATCGTCCATGTAGCTTCGGAGTGGTGGAAGCCTCTGCCCTGTCTGCAGCCTCATTCCTCCTACAGTCTGGCGGGCTCCTCGGAGGATGATTTCAAAAGCTGCGACAAAGAGGACTGGGGAGATGGAACACCCCATGGCGATGCCTACTTCCAGACGCTGCCATCCTGTTGTAAAATCCTGGAGGCTGAAACACATCTGGAAGTCCCTGAAGTAGCTGGTTACCAGGTTGATGATGGAAACAGGGACGTGGAAGAACTCCAATGCAAACTGTATGAGTTTGTGCGGGACAGAACCATAAGCGTTGGCAAGGTCAAGCCACACCACGTGGAGGTCGCTCTTCTCCTGCTTGGCCCTCTGGATCTGTGCCCAAATCATTGAAGAATGCTCCACGCATCCTGGAAAACCTGGTACTCCTGCTTTCTGGCAGCTGGTGTCAATATAGCCGTTCTCCGTGAGGTAAGAACTTATGATACATACCGGCGATGCAACCTTAAACAAAAGATATATGCAGTATTTATTCGAAAAGAACCACCATAAAGTACGTGCTGGCACCGTAGATTTCTATGCTTGGCTTATGCAACTTCCGGTCAATAAAGTTGAATTCAAAATACACACTTCTCAAAGATGTAGTAACTGCCCTGACCACATGATGGCGAGAAATACACATGTAATAATGTTAATTAAATGACAAGCAATAAGCACAACACACTTCAACAACAAGAGTTTACAACTTTTAGTTGTAACAGAACAGTCAGGTTACTCCAAATATGCCTTTTTACCGCAAATATATTTTTCTATAAAAAAGGAGAAATTAGGAAAGTATGGTGATAGTTTTTGTCCGACCAGGAACCTACATGTGCACTATCAAGTCTCAGAGGTACTTTCTACCTTAGCTACTCTACTACTTAGCAGCTCTGCTCTCTTGTTGTTTTGTTTTCAAAACACTTGTTTATTGAAGTTGGTAAACATAAACATAATGTGAAATTTGTAGTGACATTAAACTTTCGTCGTGACACTACAAATTTCTCCAACAGGTGATACATTAACTCACCAAAACGTCAAATATTATTTTCTTCAATTATTTATTTTTATAAGTGTTCAGTTTAGCCATTATGCTTCTATTTAATGAGATATTACCACTGTACTACTTCAATAGCTGCTGAAGTGTAAATGTGTATTGTAAAAAAAAAAAAAAAAAAGTACAAATGAAATGTTACCATTCATGTTTTAAATATAAAAGTCTCAGCTCTCCTTTGTTTTTGTCAAAATCCCTGATAGCAAAATCTAACTGGATGAGATTTGGTATGGATGAACTTAAACATTTGGTGCGGATCCGTTTTACCCATTTGGGCCGTGTCTTTTTGCACCTCGGAATTGATCTGATGCAGACTCATTTGCCAGATCTGAAATAGCTTTGGGCCAAATCTGTTCCAAAGCAGCAGAAAACAAGGTCACATACGGCCCAAATATGCGTTACCCAAATATTATATTCGGACCAGCTCTGGACCAGATGTGGTCCGAATAATTACCAAAACTTTTTTTGGCATTGATTTGCATCATATTTTAATGTCTACACAGAAGATAAAGTTGGTCTTTTTAAAGTAATAATGACAATGCTTTTCATTAGGTTTTTTTTAAAACTATTTATTCATGGTAACAAAATGCACCTTTACATTGCAAATAATTAGCAGCACACTGTAAACAGCATATCTAATAAAACACAAGACTTCCACTAGAATTATTATAGTTTAAACCAGGGGTCCCCAAACTACGGGCCGCGGGCCGGATCCAGCCCCCTAGCATCCAAAATCCGGCCCACGGGAAGTCCCAAGTTTAAAAAAAAGTTTTTTTTTTTTTTTTAAATCTTTCATTTCTAATCCATTTTCTACCGCTTGTTACTCTCGGTGTCTCCTAGCCGCTCAGGCAAATCATATTGTCTAAAAATGAATTTTCCCATCGATAACGTGACAATGTTAAATGTCAAAACGGATTAAAAAGACAATGTGTATATATATATATATATACAGCCTGGCCCCCGGCCAAATTTTTTTAACCCATGACATGAGTCAAAAAGTTTGGGGACCCCGGTTGAAACAGTTAACATCACTATTTAAGTAGTGATTGTTTTTATTGTTTTATATATTCAGTACAATTCTGCCCTCCTGAGCTTGGTTTGTGTAAATAAATGAACACTGAAATTCAAGTATTTGTTTTATATATATATATATATATATATATATATATATATATATATATATATATATATATATATAATAAAATACATATATATATATATATAGCTAGAATTCACTGAAAGTCAAGTATTTATTTTATTTATATATATATATATATATATATATATATATATATATATATATATATATATATATATATATATATATATATATATATAAGAAATACTTTAATTTCAGTGAATTCTAGCTATAAATATACTCCTCTCCCCTTAACACCCCCCCCTCCCTTCATTCTCCCGAATTTCTCCCGATTTCCAGCCGGATGTAAGGCACGCCCCTTCCAGGTCCGTGCGGACCTGAGTGAGGACAGCCTGTCGTCACGTCCGCTTGGCCAACCAAAAAGTAGCCACAGAGCACTATTGTTATGTGGTTACTTTTTGGTTGGCCAACAGTTTACGTTGTATTGTGCACCCTAACGGCAAGTGTGGTAGTCGGTTCTGATGTATGAAGTAAAGAGACGTAACTTCATCACCTCGCCTGGTTATTGACTCCAACCCAGAATATTACACTGCACATACCTATGCTCCTCCAAAGGCTGTGCTACTGGCTGCAAAGCATTGCACTTTCAAATACAACAATGAGTAGAGAGGAGTGTTATGTGTGTATATGTGTAAATAAATTAACACTGAAATTCAAGAAATACTTGAATTTCAGTGAATTCTAGCTATAAATATACTCCTCTCACCTTAACCCCCCCCCCCCCCCCCCCCCCCCCCCCCCAATCTCCCGAATTTGGAGGTCTCAAGGTTGGCAAGTATGTCACACTTGCCAACCTTGAGACCTCAGAATTCGGGGGGTGGGGACACACACGGGGGTGTTGAGGTGGGGGTACCGAGGGGTGTATATATTTTCAAGTATTCCTTATATATATATATATATATATATATATATATATGTATATATATATATATATATATATATATATATATATATATATATATATATATATAATCCGTTCATGAATGAGTATAACCTTTCGGCCACCGTGTTCAATGGAGAAGTCTGCTCTACAAAATTTGCAGGCAGCATACCCCTTCCCCTTCGAGCTGTCCTGGATGAACTGAAATTATTTTTTCCAATCATTTTGGAACTTGCAAGCGTACCTCTTCTTCTTACTCGTCGTCGCAATGTCTCTTCTTCGTTCTTTTGCTTTGGCTCTGTTATGTCTTTGGACATTACTACTTGCCGTAGTTTTGAAGCAATGCATGATGGTAATCCGGATGTTGTGTATCAGTGTATAAACGTGCCGGCGGGAATAAACACACACTGAGAAATAGCTCTGCCCCTGCCTACTTTATGGGTTATAGATAAACCTATGGATAACGGAGACATATATAATAGTCTCCTTTTCAGGTGAGAGAGGACGCTAAAGGCAGTGCCTTTAAGCCACGCCCCCAATATTGTTGTCCGGGTGGAAATCGGGAGACATTCGGGAGAATGGTTGCCCCGGGAGATTTTCGGGAGGGGCACTGAAATGTGTGAGTCTCCCGGGAAAATCGGGGGGGTTGGCAAGTATGACTGCCATACTGGTTCATTAAATTGATAAATCAGGAAAGTAATTTAATCATGAACTAATGTGATCAACAATTAACTAAATAATTAAATGTTAAAATGTAATGATTAAATGTTTGTTTACATTAAAAAACAAATCCCACATTTATGTACCTAATTCCAATTATGATTTACGATAGTCAGACTAGTGTCATTGCTGTCATAAGTGGATAACCCTGTGACAAAGTCCAAAGCAATGCGTTCTCCAGAGTGAGTTGTCCCATCAAGGCGATCCGGGCTGACGGGCTGCTTGAAGTGGAATGCCACTGTCGTCGATCCCTCCTTTCTTCCTGGAGGCGAATGTCAATCAGTACCGCCATTTCGATGAGGTTATTGATGTTTGTCTGCAGGGTCAACGGAATCATAAGATGGTGGATGTCGTCAGCGAACCCGAGGAAGAACGAGTCTAGGAGCGCTGTCGGACCCCAGTCACAGTTGGCAGATATGGTGCGGAACTCAATGCCTTAGTCATCGACATGTCGAGTGCTTTAAAAAGCTTGAACAGGGATCTCACTGCCTCTCTGCCCGGAAGACCTCACTGGAATATTTGTCTCAGGGCCTTGGAGAATGAGGCACAGGAGGAACTGGTGATGGTCTGTCAATTCCATTCCAGGCACTCGCTGGACCAGAAAGGTGAGAAATCACGAATGCCACATCAGCTCACTCTGAAGTAAAAACAGATGAGTGTAATTCGAAATAAAGCTCGCATTTGGGTGCAAAACTGTCTCGCATCGTCCTTGTTGCCAGAGAACCGCTCGGGTCAACAGCGGGTGTCTGGCTGGGGAGGTTGAGATAGGCAGGAAGGCACTTGTGCAGGTTCAGACCCGGTACTAGTGGCCACTAGTGTGTTGTGGCGCTCAGTCATAGCGTCCTGACGTTCAGACAGGCCCTGTAGGCCCCTGCCGACAGCTGGTCTTCTTGTTGGTTTATACGTTGCACTTGGCCGTGCAACGCTGACCTCAAGGATATCTTCTCTGCTGAATCCATTCAAATGGCCGGATCTTTTCTGTTAAGGTTGTGAGGTGCAGACCCAAGATGCAGAGGCAAAAGCCAGCATACAGTTTATCTACCTCTTTATTGTCGAGGTCAAAAATTACAACAGGTTCTAACAAAAAAAGACGGTGGCAAAAAACTAGCTCACCATGGAAAAAGGTAGAAAACCAAACAAACAACAAACTAGGACACTAGGCAAAAAACTAAGAAGTAAACTAGAGCAGACCTCAAGAGCCGGAGAGTAGCATGGAAGTTGTCTTGGAAGAGCTTTGAGCGTGGCAAAGTCAGCATGGCAAACAAAAGATCCAGCGACACACAGCCGAACTGGATCAGTTAAATAGTGGCCCACTAATTGGGGTCAGGTGTGCCCTGAGGCCTAGAGCCTGCAGCACGCCACCCTGTGGGGAGAGAGTGAGGACCATGTGCAAGAGCATGCAACTTAACTCAGAGACATGAAAATGCAACAATTTGGTGCATTTGCAAACTGCTAAAATTCTGCACAAAGCAAATTATAACCCGCTACGCAGAAATGTACAACAATTATTCTTAGCAAAAGAGAAGAAATATAATCCTAGAGATTTAACACATTTGCATGCACATACAACACTTAAGACCTTTAGTGCATCACTATGTGGAATTAAATGATGTAATGGATTAAGCAAATAAATCTAACAATGTACTAATATGATTCAGTTTAAAAGGCTATTCATACTTGAAGTGTTTACAAAATACAAGGATGAAGAATTGCGACAAAATTATTTAATTTATTGAAAATAAGATATCTAATTGAAAGTGTTGTTTGCAACTTCCTCACAGTGATATCTTTAAAGCAAAATATATAACAAGAACACTAGCAGCTATCTAGTACTGTCATATTTAGAAATCCTATTTGTAAATTGTGTTAGAAATTGAGAACAAGAAGTAAATATATAAGTGTGAAAACGGCAGGATTAAATAAATTTAGCTTCTTCCTAATCCTTTTTGGGCATGTTGTAATGAGAAATCGAAAATATGTGCTGTATCATATTGAAACTGTGTACATCAGGGGTGCTCACACTTTTTCTGCAGGCGAGCTACTTTTCAATTGATCAAGTCGTGGGGATCTACCTCATTCATGTATATAATTTATATTTACTCATTTATGAAATATATGTTTTTGTTAACAAGTTAAAGGTGTTTAATGATAATGCAAGCATGTTTAACACATATAGTTAATATTGTTAATAAATTAAAGGTGTTTAATGATAATACAAGAATCAGGGGTGATCACACTTTTTCAGCATGCAAACTACTTATAAAATTATCAAGTCTAAATTATGTACCTACTACAAAAATGCAAAACATATTTATTTCTAAATATATTGAGGATTCTTTATATTTACAATGTATGTTGATGTACATGCATAACCGCATGAGCCAATATTGCACAACACAACACAATTAACTATGTACATTTTTTGTCATTGCCCGAGTTTACTCTGATGACTCTGTAACTGTACATCTTGACAGCTGGAGAGCTTTGATCGAAGATAATATTTCTGCCTTATTTTTAAAGTCTCGGAACAATGAGTCAGCTGCCTACGAATGCCTCCTTTACCATCTCTCCGTCTTGGAAGGACTTCTTGTTGTTAACGATGATGCTTCGGTGGCGACTTTCGCTTTTGAAGTTTGTTGTGTGAAAAATGACTGCTGTCCGGACAACTGGGATTTCAGTTCCTTCACCTTTCTCTTTCTCAGCTCGCTTTTCAGCGGGAAGTCGGTGTCGTATTTTCCATGAATAGTCCGAAAATGCCGCGCCACATCTCCCTTCTTTGGTATTGCGATGGCAGATTGGCAGATGAGGCAAACGCACTTCGAAAATATCATCGTGAAAAAAAAGTCCTCCTCCCATTCCGTATGAAAGTGATACGTTTTTGTCTTCTTACTTGGTGCAGCTCCCCCACTCATTTTTATACCCTTAAGAGAAAAAACCGAGGGCTGAAAATTGGCGGTAACTCGCTGACAAGCTTGTTAGCTTTGCTGCACTGAGCGCCGTTGTTTGTGCATGCGCAGTGACCTAAGTGTCAGAAAAACGAAGATGTCATCTGACTGGCTGCCCTGTTTATCAATCAAAAGACGGGATGGATGATAGGCTGGCGTCAAATATATATATATTTTTTTAATGTAATGCAATTTTTTAATTTTTTAATTTTTTTAATGTAATGCGATCTACTAATACTACCTTTACGATCGACTGGTAGATCGCGATCGACGTATTGAGCACCCCTGGTGTACATGTTCGAAATAAACTTCCACCTACCAAAATAAGCCACAAAACAATACAACCTTTGCCGCAAGTTTTTAGAAAGGTTGCTCAATATTCAACAATCACAAAAAAAGCCTGTGAAATCCTGGAGGGATTGATTAGTTCCACCCCCGTCACCTTCTTTGACATGTATCCATGTCACTAACTGAAGGGGAAATAAAGACGCCATTTTGAGAAAAACAGTGTAAAAGTAATACAATAACAAAATATTTTTGATATGATACACATTAACACTATATATTTGTAACAATACGATAATTAATGGACAATATGCAGAAAACATTGTATATTGCAAATATATTTCAAATGTTAACTAATGCTGCAATAATGCTTTACATTTGAGCTCTGAAAGCATTGCTATCTTGTGTCAAATATCATTTAAACCGCGTCATGCTTAAGGCCGCTTCTTTTTCATTTTGATTCTTGATACTTTAAATTATTTGGCACATTTAAAAGCGTGTTCAGGGGGGTTCATGGTATAATTTTATATATATATATATTTTTTTTTAAGTACAGCGTAGGATTGATTAAAAATGGCAGTATTGGGTATAGGTAGCTTTACACACATGTATAAATAATATATTTTTTTACACCTCCGCAGTAGTTTTAAGTGTCAACATTGTTAACAAGTATGAAGCTGCACCAATTTATTATTCTATGCTGTAGTTTAAATGTTTATTGTATGCTGAACATCTGGTCTGCAGCAGAATGTGGTGCTCTGTTAGAAATAAACCGCTCAAAACTGTTTGGCCAGGGAAATGGATGCAGATATATCTGTTTACAAGACAGTTGGTCAAATCATGCAGTGGGTGAAACATAATAATCTCTGAATCATGTACATCTTAATATTGGTAGCTTTTTGGAGGAAGAAATAAATGAGAGGGCAGTAATTAATAACATTTTTAAATTCATGTATCTAAACTAAGGCAATTTGACTCATGATGATTGCCCCTAAAGTTGTACTAGTACAACGTTATACTACTAGTTTATTTTCTTAGTGTTATATGACATGTATTTTTTTAATTATAGTAATACAGTAAAATGATATGGGACTAAAGTGAGAGACAATTACTGCCAGAGTCAATTCATAAGTTTGAATGCACAAATGTATTGATTTAAACATTTAATCACATTTTATTAGCCCACAGGTAAATGTAAAAGATTGATTTAATTTTGGTGCAATCCCGCTAAAACTACGTACAGAAGCAATTAAAAATAATCTCTTATATTTTGATTATAATTAACATGTAAAGTCTATTCAAATGCAAAGTAATATTCATTGAGTGGCTATATAGATTTATATTTTTTCTAACCAGGCATTCTCTGTTAGACCATTAGTTGTCAAGACTAATGGTGTTTGCTTTTCCGGAAAGCAACGGAAAGTTGCCTCGGGCGAGACGGGAATGTGAGTACATATTTTATTTAATATATCAAAAAAGAACAAACGAAAAGCGCGCACAATGGCGGAGGTACAAAACTTGGCTAATGAAAACAAAACTTGCACATAGGCAGAAACTGTGAACAATGAAACAAAAACACTAACTGTGGCATTAATAAACAAAAACTTACTTGGCATGGACTATGAAGTGCGCAGAGGTAAACAGAGTGTGACAGGGGTATGAATCCGGATGTCGCCAGAAAGACAAACTGAAAACAATGAACTTAAATACTACAGACATGATTAGTGAAAACAGGTGCGTGGCTCAAAACGTGAAACAGGTGCGTGACGTGACAGGTGAAAACTAATGGTTGCTATGGTGACAAAACAAACAAAAGTGCACAAAAAGTCCAAAAACAAAACCGAACATGACTAAAACAAAACATGATCACACAGACATGACATTAGTATTATGTACTAAAATCTATGGTATGCTTTTTGAAATGAGAAAAATAATCTGCTACCTCAGATTTTGTTGCTAGGTCCCTCCAGACGTCCGACATTATTCATCCGCTTTAAACGCTCGTGTATCACAGATGTACTGTCATAAAAACAAGGTTCGCTTTGCAAAAAGAGCAAAGTATTCATGTTTTAACAGGAATAAGTGGAAATGTTCTCACACTTTACATGTTATCACTGGCGACGGTTTTTGCAAGTGCCGTTGTGGACTCACTTTCGCCCGGAAAAACACGAGTGATGACGTCACGACTATTGTCGACAAATGTACATGTCGGCAACACATTTTATGGTCAACATATCGTTGCAGCCCTAAAACGAATACAATTAACTTAACAATATCTCCTACTCTTGGTGATTGGCAGAGATAAAAACAATACTCCACCCTTTCAAAGCCTGTTAAAAAAGAACACAAACATGTGACAAGTATATTGAATTAACGATTGAAACGCAACAAGTCCCTTCAGATCCCTGGATACCTCTGGCTGTGCGGATCAAGCTTTACAAATAAACGGTTTCATATGTATACACTAGAAATCATATAGGCATGTCATTGTTAACACTCGTGGGGGCTTGTTGGTCTGCTCTTGCACTGGATAGCCTGACTGATGAGCTAATGAACATGTACAGTACATTATCTGCTACTTCTAAAGGCAGCCCGCTCATGTATTGAAGGTCATACTTCTACACAAAGTTATCAAGACAGGTTTAGCCACATGATCTCTTTCTACTGTGTATCCAGAAAAAAAACCCACACAATTCGAACTGTAGACTTTTTAATCGGGGTTGGTAAATTTGGCTAAGTGCCGATTATCAAAGAATTAAAAAATAAATATGAAAATGTTCCTTACATAGAATGTGTAAAACGTGTATATTCGTACTTCTCTATGTAACCTATATTGTGCTCCGGACCACAGCAAGGATGGTGTTAAAGACAGGAGGCTAAGACCCATGGGTGCTGCCATATGTTGCTCGCACATCTCGTAAAGTGTCTGGGAGTAAAGTTGCTCACTTCACATCTGCTCTGTGGTAGCGTTAATTCCGCCTGGGAGAGCTGTTTTTTTTTTGTTTTTAGTTTTTCTCAGACTTAGTATTTATTTGAATGCATGAAGTTTGATAGATTTGCCCTACTTAGAATAATAACTCAAACACAAACTGGCCGTTATGGTTGCTTTTAACTCTCTCATTCTCACAAGCTGAATGAGATGTTAAAGCCTCAGTGTTTCCCACAGATTGGCAATATTTGTGATGACTGGGGCGCGGTCAACATGACATTGTATAATTTGCATAATTGTATATGGAGCATGTATTTCTTTTAAATAATAAAAAAAAATATGATACATATATTTAAAGTAAAATATGTTGGAGAGCGTTGTTGACCATAGGGTGCAGAGATACGATATGGCATGCAGTAATATGATAAATTATTGAACAAAACTAAACCGTGTGTAGCTAGGGAGTGCACAGAAAACAAAAACTAGTGCAGCTAGGGAGTGCAGAGAGAGCTAACACCGCTGAGTAGCGTAACTACGAAACAAAGAAGCAAGGCAGAGTTGCAGAGGACAGGAAAAGCATATAAAGCATCCTGATTGGCAATGGGACAGGTGAGGAAGCCAGAGCCCAGACTCAAGAATAGTGGAAAACAGGAAATGGAAACCAAAATAATAGAACTAGACAGGAAATAAAACAAAATACAGGAGCACAAGAAAATAATGAAAAGCCATGACAGTATTTATTTGATTGTTATTGCTTATTTTATTGCACAATGTAACACACATGTATTCTGTACACACCTGGTTTGATTACATATATTATTCTGCCCTCCCTGAATTTTGAAATAAGTTCAGCAGAAGTAAGCAGTCTTTTAAGTTAGAGATTAAAAACTCCCAACTTGAAGTTGTTTATTGATAGTCTCCACAATGAAGTTATTGTAAAACTAGGTACACACATGTAAGTACAGTATATAATTACACACATGAAGTGCACACATATAGTAATTGTGTTGAATTGCCAATACAGTTTGGCAGGTTGGCTCCTTTGCTGCTAGCTTAATGCTAACATACAATGGGCGATCCTATTGACTAAACTTGTAAAAACGTTTAACAAATTAGATTTTAACGGAACCAAATTGACACAAAACAGCAAATATTTTTCTACGTACAGGAATATAGTCACCAAACTACCGTATTTTTTGGAGTGTAAGTCGCACCGGCCGAAAATGCATAATAAAGAAGGAAAAAAACATATATAAGTCGCACTGGAGTATAAGTCGCATTTTTGGGGAAATTGATTTGATAAAACCCAACACCAAGAATAGACATTTGAAAGGCAATTTTAAATAAATAAAGAATAGTGAACAACAGGCTCAATAAGTGTACATTATATGACGCATAAAGAACCAACTGAGAATGTGCCTGTTATGTTAACGTAACATATTATGGTAAGAGTCTTTCAAATAACTATAGCATATAGAACATGCTATACGTTTACCAAACAATCTGTCACTCCTAATGGCTAAATCCGATGAAATCTTATACTTCTAGTCTTTTACGCGAATGAGCTAAATAATATTATTTGATATTTTACGGTAATGTGTTAATAATTTCACACATACCGTATTTTCCGCACTATAAGCCGCCCCGGGTTATTAGCCGCACCTTCAATGAATGGCATATTTCAAAACTTTGTTCACCTTTAAGCCGCCCTGGGTTATAAGCCGCGCCTATGCTGCGCTAAAGGGAATGTCAAAAAAACAGTCAGATAGGTCAGTCAAACTTTAATAATATACTACAAACCAGCGTTCTAAAAACTCTGTTCACCCTCAAAATGTAATGTGCAAATGTGCAATCACAAAAATAGTAACACTCAAATTAGTGCAGAGCAATATCAACATCAATAACTCAACGTTGCTCGAACGTTAATGTCACACAACACACAAAATAAACATTTAAAGCCCACTTTCTGAAGTTATTCCTCATCCATAAATCCCTCGAATTCTTCTTCAGTGTCTGAATTAAAAAGTTGGGCGAATACGGCATCCAAAATGGCCGGCTACGTCTCGTCGAAGTCATCAGAGTCAGTGTTGCTGTTGTTGTCCAGCAATTCCGTGAATCCTGCCTTCCGGAAAGCTCGGACCACAGTTGAGACCGATATATCCGCCCAGGCATTTACAATCCACTGGCAGATGTTGGCGAATGTCGTCCAGCGCTGTCTCCCTGTCTTAGTGGCGCAGGTCATCTTGTTGCTTCCTCTACCTACGCACCATTGATTCATTTATGTTCAATTCTCTCGCTGCTGCTCTATTTCCGTGTTCTACTGCGTGACTTATTGCCTTGAGTTTGAATTCTGCATTGTACGCGTGTCTATTAATAGGAGCCATTTTGTGGTCTTTACAGATGTAAACACACAAATGAAATGAAACGTAATATCCGCGCGCTTCTTCTTCTACGGGGGCGGGTGCTTACCTTGGTGGTTGCTTACAGTAGAAGAAGAAGCGCTTCCTCTTCTATGGGGCCGGGTGCTTACCTTGGCGGTTGCTTACCGTAGAAGAAGAAGCGCTTCCTCTTCTACGGGGAAAAAAGATGGCGGCTGTTTACCGTAGTTGCGAGACCTAAACTTTATGAAAATGAATATTAATATTTAATCCATATATAAAGCGCACCGGGTTATAAACTGCACGTTCAGCTTTTGAGAAAATGTGTGGTTTTTAGGTGCGGCTTATAGTGCGGAAAATACGGTAAGTCTTTCCTGAGTATAAGTCGCACCCCCGGCCAAACTATGAAAAAAACTGCGACTTATAGTCCGAAAAATACGGTATGTTGAAACAAAGTTTGGCCGCTAACTTTGTATGACTAGTCTGCTGCTCTCTGCATGCTTCCTAACTACTAAAGCCTGTGAAAAAAATTAGTACATTTGAAAAAAATTTACCTTTGGGGGCCCTAAATTTGCTTGTAATGAAGTAATGAATATATTAAGGAGCAGTACATCAATTTAAGCATCAACAATATTTTTGGGGACGGTGCACTTGAACCAATAGGGTTGATTCAGGTCAAAATGCAATGGTAAGAAGGTCCAAAATAAAATGGTAATCATGCTTAACAAAGTTGTATTAAAAAAGCATGCACAATTTAATATGTCTGTAAAGGAGTAGGAAGCAGCAAAGCATATCGGTAATTACTGTGTCTGCTTGCTTCCTTTGTTTTGTTTATGTTCATACAGTATGTTACCATTGTATACATTAGAAACACTGTTTAGCAAAAAACAAAGAACAATTGACTGTAAATCATGTTATAAATACATTGAATTCAGGAATACATCTTGTCAAGCACTCTGGTTCTCAGCACTCTACTACTTCTATATACCTTCCGAATGCCATTAATGGCAATAAAACATACCAAATTGTAGGTCAAATTAAAGCCAATAAAAAGGGCTTTTCTGATCTGTAATAATCTACTATATACCAATCGTTCATGTGACGACATATAATGCGACCAAGTCCCAGCTCAAAAGATTACTTTCAGTGGTGAATGTTTTGGACTTTCAGCCAGTCATTTGTAATGAGGTCTACTACATTGATTCATATCTTAATACTGGATCATTTTGTTAATATGTTGGCAGTGCACATATGACCACAGGCATTTCAAGTGACAGACTGCATGCCTAAAACATTGGTACTTTATCGGTGTATCTAAATAGCTTGTATATATATAGTTGCAAAAAATGTGTGTGAACCCTTTGGGGTTGTTTGGATTTCTGCATAAACTGGATATCCAATGTGTTCTGATTTTTATCTAAGTCTCATAAATAGACAAACACAGTCTGATTGAACTAATACTGCAAAAAAATATGTTGTAATGTTTTTATTGAACACACCATGTAAACAGTAACAGTGCAGGGTGGAAAAAGTTGTCATGTCTGTGTAATCATGTTTTGTTTTAAGTCATGTTTTGTTTAGTTTCTGGCTTTTCACTCCCTTGTCTTGTTTGCATGATTACCCATTAGTTTCACCTGTTCCACGTTTGGACTCATTGTGCACTCTTGTTTGTCACTATAGCAACCATTAGTTTTCACCTGTCACGTCACGCACCTGTTTCACGTTTTGAGTCACGCACCTGTTTTCGTTAATCATGTCTGTGTTATTTAAGCTTTTCATTTTCTGTTGTTCGTCCTGACGACATCCCCGCATTCTTACCCCTGTCACACTCTATGTACCTCTGCGCACTTCATGCCATGTCAAGTAAGTTTTGTTTCGATTCATGCCACAGTTAGTGTTTTGTTTAATTGTTCATAGTTTTTTGCCCCCGTGCAAGTCTTTTGTTTTCATTAGTCAAGTTTGTACATCCGCCTTGAGCGCGCCTTTTGTTCGTTTGAGTGTTATTATTAAATATGTATTTACCTTCACGCCATGACCAGTCCAATTCACTTGCACCTCGGGAGAACAAACCAAGCCATAGTCCTAGTCTTGAAAGATGTCGTCAGCAAAGAAGTTCTCCCGCAAGATTGGACGAAGGAACGTGGGAGGTCCTGCGCGCCATGGAAGCTGAGACGCTCCGCTATTCCCCCACGGAGCGCAAGGATCTCATGTGGGGTCCGACCGGCAAACTGGTGCCGATCAGCTCCGTTTGGTCCGGGGACGTTGGCGCGTCATCCCAGCCACGAAAGCGCCGCCAAAGGCGAGGGACGCCAGGAAGGACTTCCGCGAGCCAGCGGGACACGCTGCTCCCACAAGCCCTGCCCCCTCCAGGCGGAAGCAAGCAACAGTCTGCCCGGCTTCCCCAGGATGACATCACAGTCCAGGATTTTTTTTTCAACTCTTTTTCTTTTGAACACCCGCCTCCAGCAAAAGACTCTAATGGCATGACTTTGATAAATCATTATCAAAACATGTTTTTAGAAATCAGGTCTAATCAGTCCAAGCCACGTCCCAAATTGCATGCCCCGCCCCCCAAGACTCATGTCCCGCCCCCGTCACAATTTTTTTTATTTTTTCCGCCCACACAACCCCAGGTGGGGGATAAAAAAACAAAAACATTGTGGACAACTTAAAGGGGAAATTTCAGCCCCCCTCCAGACCTCCCTCCGCCCACCCCTAGAGAGAGTTCCAGACCGCAGGGAGCGCGTCTGGTATCCGCCCCTTGAGGGGGGGGGCTGGGGTCGGGAGCTGTGTTGGTGGGGTGGCTCGGCATCACCATGCCGAGCCACAGCCTCCAGCACGGTCGCCACCACCAGTCTTCCGACCTGCCAAGCCACAGCCTCCAGCACGACCGCCCTCACCAGTCTTTCGACCTGCCAAGCCGCAACCCCCAGCTAGGCCACCTCCACCTGCTCCAAGGCTAGCACCACGGCTAGCTGCTCCAAGGCTAGCACCTGTTGCTGCTCCAAGGCTAGCACCTGTCGCTGCTCCAAGGCTAGCACCTGTCGCTGCTCCAAGGCTAGCACCTGTAGCTGCTCCACGGCTAGCACCAGACCCTCCACGCCAAGTCCAAGACCAAGACCCTCCACGCCAAGTCCAAGACCAAGACCCTCCACGCCAAGACCAAGACCCTCCACGCCAAGTCCAACACCAAGACCCTCCACGCCAAGTCCAAGACCAAGACCCTCCATGCCAAGTCCAAGACCAAGACCCTCCACGCCAAGTCCCGCCAGTCGCAGCTCCACAACGCCAAGTGCCGCCAGTCGCAGCTCCAAGACGCCAAGTGCCGCCAGTCGCAGCTCCAAGACGCCAAGTGCCGCCAGTCAAAGCTCCAAGACGCCAAGTGCCGCCAGTCGCAGCTCCAAGACGCCAAGTGCCGCCAGTCGCAGCTCCAAGATGCCAAGTGCCGCCAGTCGCAGCTCCAAGACGCCAAGTGCCGCCAGTCGCTGCTCCAAGGCTAGCACCTGTAGCTGCTCCACGGCTAGCACCAGACCCTCCACGCCAAGTCCAAGACCAAGACCCTCCACGCCAAGACCAAGACCCTCCACGCCAAGTCCAACACCAAGACCCTCCACGCCAAGTCCAAGACCAAGACCCTCCATGCCAAGTCCAAGACCAAGACCCTCCACGCCAAGTCCCGCCAGTCGCAGCTCCACAACGCCAAGTGCCGCCAGTCGCAGCTCCAAGACGCCAAGTGCCGCCAGTCGCAGCTCCAAGACGCCAAGTGCCGCCAGTCAAAGCTCCAAGACGCCAAGTGCCGCCAGTCGCAGCTCCAAGACGCCAAGTGCCGCCAGTCGCAGCTCCAAGATGCCAAGTGCCGCCAGTCGCAGCTCCAAGACGCCAAGTGCCGCCAGTCGCTGCTCCAAGGCTAGCACCTGTAGCTGCTCCACGGCTAGCACCAGACCCTCCACGCCAAGTTCAAGACCAAGACCCTCCACGCCAAGTCCAAGACCAAGACCCTCCACGCCAAGTCCAAGACCAAGACCCTCCACGCCAAGTCCAAGACCAAGACCCTCCACGCCAAGACCAAGACCCTCCACGCCAAGTCCAACACCAAGACCCTCCACGCCAAGTCCAAGACCAAGACCCTCCATGCCAAGTCCAAGACCAAGACCCTCCACGCCAAGTCCCGCCAGTCGCAGCTCCACAACGCCAAGTGCCGCCAGTCGCAGCTCCAAGACGCCAAGTGCCGCCAGTCGCAGCTCCAAGACGCCAAGTGCCGCCAGTCGCAGCTCCAAGACGCCAAGTGCCGCCAGTCGCAGCTCCAAGACCCCAAGTGCCGCCAGTCGCAGCTCCAAGACGCCAAGTGCCGCCAGTCGCAGCTCCAAGATGCCAAGTGCCGCCAGTCGCAGCTCCAAGACGCCAAGTGCCGCCAGTCGCTGCTCCAAGGCTAGCACCTGTAGCTGCTCCACGGCTAGCACCAGACCCTCCACGCCAAGTCCAAGACCAAGACCCTCCATGCTAAGTCCAAGACCAAGACCCTCCATGCCAAGTCCCGCCAGTCGCAGCTCCACAACGCCAAGTGCCGCCAGTCGCAGCTCCAAGACGTCAAGTGCCGCCAGTCGCAGCTCCAAGACGCCAAGTGCCGCCAGTCGCAGCTCCAAGACGCCAAGTGCCGCCAGTCGCAGCTCCAAGACCCCAAGTGCCGCCAGTCGCAGCTCCAAGACGCCAAGTGCCGCCAGTCGCAGCTCCAAGACGCCAAGTGCCGCCAGTCGCAGCTCCAAGACGCCAAGTGCCGCCAGTCGCAGCTCCAAGACGCCAAGTGCCGCCAGTCGCAGCTCCACGACGCCAAGTGCCGCCAGTCGCAGCTCCACGACGCCAAGTGCCGCCAGTCGCAGCTCCAAGACGCCAAGTGCCGCCAGTCGCAGCTCCAAGACGCCAAGTGCCGCCAGTCGCAGCTCCAAGACGCCAAGTGCCGCCAGTCGCAGCTCCAAGACGCCAAGTGCCGCCAGTCGCAGCTCCAAGACGCCAAGTGCCGCCAGTCGCAGCTCCAAGACGCCAAGTGCCGCCAGTCGCAGCTCCACGACGCCAAGTGCCGCCAGTCGCAGCTCAACGACACCAAGACCAAGACCAAGACCAAGACCCGCCATGCCAAGACCCAGACCCGCCATGCCAAGACCAAGACCCGCCATGCCAAGACCAAGACCCGCCATGCCAAGACCAAGACCCGCCATGCCAAGACCAAGACCAAGACCCGCCCTGCCAAGACCAAGACCCGCCATGCCAAGACCAAGACCCGCCATGCCAAGACCAAGACCCACGCCGAGCTTCGCCGCTGGACGCGTCGCGCCGAGCTTCGCCGCTGGACGCGTCACGCCGAGCTTCGCCGCCTGACTTGCCACGCCGAGCTGCCACGCCTGCCAAGTTGACGACGCGCCTGCCTCCTCGTCGGCTACGGATATGGCCGCTACCTGGTCGCCCGCCACGCCAAGTGCGCCCACCTCCCAGTTGGCCACGAATGTGGCCAATCCCTGGGCGCCCGCCTCGCCTGCTGCAGCGGCGTTCCACTCGCCACCGCCACTTGACTTTGCCTCGGTGGATTCGGGGCCACTTGGGCTGGCGACCCACCACCATGTCCCCCTCCCGCCCTCCCATGACTTTTGTTAAGTTTTTTCTTGGACATCTGGTATCTGTCCTTAAGGGAGGGGCTCTGTCATGTCTGTGTAATCATGTTTTGTTTTAAGTCATGTTTTGTTTAGTTTCTGGCTTTTCACTCCCTTGTCTTGTTTGCATGATTACCCATTAGTTTCACCTGTTCCACGTTTGGACTCATTGTGCACTCTTGTTTGTCACCATAGCAACCATTAGTTTTCACCTGTCACGTCACGCACCTGTTTCACGTTTTGAGTCACGCACCTGTTTTCGTTAATCATGTCTGTGTTATTTAAGCTTTTCATTTTCTGTTGTTCGTCCTGACGACATTCCCGCATTCTTACCCCTGTCACACTCTATGTACCTCTGCGCACTTCATGCCATGTCAAGTAAGTTTTGTTTCGATTCATGCCACAGTTAGTGTTTTGTTTAATTGTTCATAGTTTTTTGCCCCCGTGCAAGTCTTTTGTTTTCATTAGTCAAGTTTGTACATCCGCCTTGAGCGCGCCTTTTGTTCGTTTGAGTGTTATTATTAATTATGTATTTACCTTCACGCCATGACCAGTCCAATTCACTTGCACCTCGGGAGAACAAACCAAGCCATAGTCCTAGTCTTGACAAAAGTGAACCTTTGGAAATGTGAACCTTTGGATTTAATAACTGCTTGACCCTCCTTTGGCAACAATAACCTCAACCAAACGTTTGCTGTTGTTGAAGATCAGACCTGCACAACGGTCTGGATGTATTTTGGACCATTCTTCTTTAAAAAAAATGTTGTACTTCAGCAATATTCTTGGAATGTCCAGCGTGAATTGCTTTTTTGAGGTCATGCCACAGCATCTCAATTGGGTTGAGGTCAGGACTCTGACTGGGCCACTCCAGAAGGTGTATTTTTCTCTGTTTGAACCATTCTGTTCTGCTTCAGTTGGCAGACAGGCGGTCTTAAGTTTTCCTGTAAAATGTCCTGATACAGTTGGGAATTCATTTTTCCGTTAATGACAACAATAGATCCAGGCTCTGAAACAGCAAAGCAGCCTCAAACTATGATGCCCCCTCCACCACATTTCACCGTTGGGAAGAGGTTTTTTTTTAAATTTTGGTTTCATTTGTCCACAGAACATTTTACCAGTAGTGCGGTAGAACATCTCGGTACTCTTTTGCAAACTACATACATGTTGCAATGTTTGTCTTTGACAGCAGTGGCTTCTTCCATGGTGTTCTCCCATGACCTCCATTCTTGGTTATTGTTTTTCTTATTTGATTAATCAACAAAAACTTGGCATGTTCCAGAGATTTTTGTCAGTTTTAAATTGACACTCTAGGATTATTGTTCACTTCACTGAGCATTCTGTAAAGAAGCTCTTGTGGCCATATTTATAGGATGACCACACCTCGGGAGAGTAGCAACAGTGCTGAGCTTTACCCATTTGTGGACAATATTTCTTACCTTGGACACATGAACATCAAGGCTTTTAGAGATAACTTTCGGGCGGTAGGCGGGGTACACCCTGGACAAGTCACCACTTCATTGCACGGCCAACACGGATAGACATTCACACTCACATTCACACACTAGGGCCAATTTAGTGTGTGTGTGTATATATATATATATATATATATATATATATTAGAGATGCGCGGATAGGCAATTATTTCATCCGCAACCGCATCAGAAAGTCGTCAACCATCCGCAATCCACCCGATCTAACATTTGATCAGAACTGCATCCGCCCGCACCCGCCCGTTGTTATATATCTAATATAGACGATGCAAGGCATTAGTGAGGTTATAAAGCTTTTGCCTGTTAAAGAAAGGAGACTGATCCAACGCAGCACAGACATTCGCGTGCCACGCTGTCACGACCCAGACGCACACCAGTGCGCAATCATATGGGAGCCGCGCTGAGCGCACCTCCAAGCGCGTCTCGCTGCCGGCGACGGCCGGGTATATGGGCCCGACGCTCCAGCGCCATCCATTTTCAGGGCTAGTTGATTCGGCAGGTGGGTTGTTACACACTCCTTAGCGGGTTCCAACTTCCATGGCCACCGTCCTAGCTGCTGTCTATATCAACCAGGGTGAGCCCCACCCCTTTCGTGAGCGCACTGCGCGCGGAGTGACCCCTGTTACGAGCCCCCGGCCACGGGGGTGACAGGCAGGTAAGCTGCTTACCTGCTGCGCGTGACGCCGGCCGCGGCGAAGGCGGACGAGGCGGGGTGTCGGTGCGGTGGGCGCGGTGGTGACCCTGGACGTGCGTCGGGCCCTTCTCGCGGATCGCCTCAGCTACGGCTCCCGGTGGGGCCCTCTCGGGGGAAGGGGCCTCGGTCCCTGACCCCGGCGAGGCGTCGGGGGCCTTCTCCGCTCCGTAAAAGTGTCCATCTCTTTTTTCTTTTTTTCTTCTGTTGTGGCATATGCTGCAGGTGCCTGTTCCCAGGAACGTAGGCTCATAGACTTATTCGTTTGTCTCGTATTTATTGTAATAAGATGCAATGTAACCACACAACAGCTCCAATGTGCGTCTCCCCTCTTTCCCGGCAAAACTCGAACTAACACTTCCTGTCAACAACGTCACTTCCCTAACTTGCCTGGAAGTCCCGCCCCTCAGCCAAAGCCATTGGCTAACACCCCGTAGCTAGCCGCTACATCATATTTCCTAATTGGTTTAACTGCCACCCGCCTGAATCTATTTAAAATCTAATTTTTTTTTATTTTAATCGCCCGACCCGACCCAACCCGACCCGCTGATAAAATCAAATTTTTTTAAATTTCATCCGCCCGATTCGCGGATAATCCGCGGACTCCGCGGTTGTGCCCGCAAACCGCGCATCTCTAATATATATATATTAAATGGGAAGGAAATGCTTGAAGCCAATTGACAAACTATTCACTTTTATTTGCTTCACTTGTTTCAGCGCAATATGTTAGAGGCAATGTAATAATTTTTTTTAAAGAACAGGCAAAATGAAAATGTTTGTCCAAAAACATAAAAGGCAATAAGATTTGAAACAGTTATAAAAAAAAAACATTACGTAAAAAAAAGTGTAGTGGTGTAGGAATAAGTACAGAATAACTAATTTGAGTATTTATAAATATGCAAACTATATGTAATGGATTATAATGGATATATACACAAGCTATGACATAAATATGTGAACTAAATTATGGTAAATAAAAAAAAAAGTAATATACTGTGCATTATTATATCCAAGTCTTATTTCACTCAGAAAGAACATCTATTATAATAAATATGAAGAATATACAAATAGTTTGTTGAAGAAAACACGGTTACAGCTGTTAAATGCAAGTAAACTGGCAGGATGAAAATTGCAGATAACGTTGATGTTTGCCACGTCATTAAAGAAATTGAAAAAAACCCTACTTTATTTTAATAATGTAGTTTAAATTTTTTGTTTGATTCTTGCAGGGGTTTTTATTTTTTTATTTTATCGCGGGCCAAAGTGTTTAAATGTGATTAGTTATCTCCTAATAGTCATGACAGTTTTGCACGTTGTTTGTATTTTTGCAGTTGTTTCTGTTTCAGTACGTCTTCCCCCCTACCGCTATCCTAGTCACGGAGGTCGTGTCCTTGGGCAAGACACCTCACCCACTTTGCTCCCAGTGCCACTAATGTGAATGACTGTTGGTGGTGGTGCACATTGACAGTCCTTTTCCCGTCAGTTTACACCAGGGGAGCTGTGGCTACAAATGTAACTTACCACCAATGTGGAGTGAATGAATGTTGAGTTGTCAGTTCTCACTCTGAGTGTCGAGAAAAAAGCTACAGAAATCTAATCCATTGTTGTAGTCGCCATATCTGGTTATGGGAATGTATTTTTATTACTGAATTCATCCAGGGGAATTGATGTTTATAATAAATATTAGTATTATTACAATCATTAGAATTATAACTCCCAGCATGTATTGACTATTTAATTTATATTTATTTCAAATACATGGCTAAAAATGTCATTGTTTTCAAAATGGTACTGTCTCTTTAAGAGTGTGTGGGCTGATTGCTGCAGTGGGCCAGGTCAGGTGTGGATAATTGTGGCTTGTTTGGCACAATTAGGTAAGCCTGACGGTTTTTCTGACCGTCTATTCTGTGTTTTACGTGTAATACAGGTGAACCGCATTGTTGTGTGTTTCTCTCTTAGTTTGACATGGAATGTGGAATATTGTGAAGGATTGCTTGCTTCAACTGAGGAAAATAAGGAATATGCTGTAATTTGCCTTTTAGTTCAAATAAATGTACAGTACAGCACTGCAACTGGAAAACTTAAAACTTGGTTGAAACACTCATCAGCCACAGACTCCTAAAAGGTAAGAATTAGAATGATTTTTTTACTGTGAAACCCTACCATAATTATAATTATAATTATTTCTTGTTGGAACGCTGATTCTACACACCTGTTCCAGCTTAATGATTCCACGACTCACCTGCCGGGAGGACTGATTAGGAGTTTGTTTTTTTGCCAGTGTCACCTAATAGACTCTGCTAGGTCTGTACAGTATACATTTGCGATGCTTCTGTTGCATTTTTCTGATTGTGTCTTATTCCCTTTTGCTAAACATCGTTACTTGTACATGGTGTTATTTTTTTGTTTGCAAGTCACCTGCCTTCTTTGCACGTCACCTGCCTTCTTTGCAACCTGGGGTTACGCTAAAAGCCGCCAAGCGGTATCATAACATGATGGAGCCGCCAGCAGCTGGGCTATTAGCTTTGATCGTGTTTTCAATCTTGAAGAGAGGAATTGCCAGGACAGAAGTATATGTTCCATGCTAATGCTAATTACGATGCATGCAATAAAGCCATTGTCGTGCTCATCTTCGTCCGCCCCGTCGGTGGCAACGGTGGCCATCCCATGAACGTCCTCCATGCCACCAGCAGCAACGCTCAGGACCTGGAGGTAGTCCTCCACTGCTGCTTACGCGTCCATCTCGCGGTTTTCGTCCCTCACCGTCACCACCTGGTTCGCCATTGCTCGCTGCAGGGACTCGTAACATTTGGGACCCGTTATCTGTTATGGGGGAGATTGGGAGCACGTCCTGTCATGATCAGTCATGACAGTTTGTATTTTTTGTGTTTTGTGTTTGTTTCAGCGCTTCTTCCTCCCTTATTTTCCACTTCATATAAGAACGCCGATTCTACACACCTGACCCCGGCTTAGTGATTAGGAGACTCACCAGCTGGGAGGACTGATTAGGAGGGTTTATTTTGACAGAGGCTGCCGGTTCATTATGTCTGACATGCTTCTTTTGTATTTTTCTGATTGCGGTCTTATTGTCTTGTGTTAAAAACACTATTACTTGTACGTGTTGTACTTTGTTGTGCTGCTGCAGTTTTTTGTTTCCATTGACAAAGACAAAAATTCTATTTCATTTATACCTGCAGGTCACCTGCCTTCTCTGCCTCATGGGGTTATGCCAGGGGTCGGCAACCCGCGGCTCTTTAGCGCCGCCCTAGTGGCTCTCTGGAGCTTTTTCAGAAATGTATGAACAATGGAAAAAGATGAGGGGAAAACAATCTATTTTTTGTTTTAATATGGTTTCTGTAGGAGGACAAACATGACACAAACCTCCCTAATTGTTATAAAGCACACTGTTTATATTAAACATGCTTCACTGATTCGAGTATTTGGCGAGCGCCGTTTTGTCCTACTAATTTTGGCGGTCCTTGAACTCACCATAGTTTGTTTACATGTATAACTTTCTCCGACTTTCTATTACGTGTTTTATGCCACTTCTTTTTCTGTCTCATTTTGTCCACCAAACTTTTAAGGTTGTGCATGAAAGGTGAGTTTTGTTGATGTTATTGACTTGTTGGAGTGCTAATCAGACATATTTGGTCACTGCATGACTGCAAGCTAATCGATGCTAACATGCTATTTAGGCTAGCTATATGTACATATTGCATCATAATGCCTCATTTGTAGCTATATTTGAGGTCATTTAGTTTCCGTTAAGTCCTCTTAATTCAATGTATATCTCATGACACACTATCTGTATGTAATATGGCTTTTAATTTTTTGCGGCTCCAGACAGATTTTTTTTTTAATTTTTGGTCCAATATGGCTCTTTCAACATTTTGGGTTGCTGACCACTGGGTTATGCCAACAGCCACCACATAGCAAGTGAGATTTAAGTACAATTTCATCCTCAAAAGACGAGGCTCAACTCTATGCCTATGCAATAACATTTCAAATATTGTAGCAATGATGTTGGACGTTCACGCCAAGTGAGGCATTTTGTAGATTTTTTTTTTTTAAAGTACTTCAACTTTAATCGCTTTTGCTGTTTCGCCACTTAAAAGCTAAGTGCTATCTTTCTATCTGTGTGCTTCTAACTTTTTGACAGCTTTCATTATTCTTTCCACAACACATTTAGTAGACTTATCAAACTTACAAATCACCCACTCTTTATTTCACCGCCTCTCTTTCAGCTAGCTAGTTGCTAAGCTAGCAAAGCTAAGCTAGTCTAGGTCCGAAGCTACTGCGCTCTGAAGGCCGCAAGAACTTGACTCTGTGAAAGAAACAAGGTGAGTATGGCTTCCTGCTCTTCATGCACCTTACTCATGGATAGGTTTGCTCTCCTAGAGGGCCGTGTCCGCCAGTTAGAGCAGAGTGATTTTGTAATTTTAGGCGCTGCGTTTGCTAGAGTCAGCTGTAGCAAGCTGATTAGCCCAGTTTTCTAACAGTCCTAAGCGACCTACAAGCCACAGTGAACCGGTTGAGACGCATAACGGATTTAGCCCTTTAGCTAGTCCTACACAGTCATAGGGGACTTCATCACCCGGAACATACAGTTTAGTCAACCAGCCATAATTAAATGTATTACCGGGGCCCAAGAACTCGACATTGAAGCCAATCTTAGGGAGCTGACAGGCCAAGTAAACATATACAACAGGCTAATCGCACCACTCGTAACGCGAACATAGTTGAATAAGTCAGCTCCAATGACACTAAGATGACACGGTCAGAGATTACAAAGAGGAGCATAGCTAGAAAGATGTCTCGGCATCGATTACTTGTCTCGGGCGCTCGTGCCTGCGAGATGCAATGATGGGATGTATAGCAGCTTAGCCTCACTTAACAAGTGGCTGGCTAGTTTTTGTAGAGAACAGGGACTAACATTTATTAATAATTGGCACTCTTTCCTGCTGAGGAGGGACGGCCTTCACCTTAACCGGGAAGGCGCCATCACTCTATGTAGAAACATTGATTACTGGTTGAGTCACACTTGACTAACTACACTAGAGCAAGCTCGGACACACGCAATTACAGCACCTGTCAGTCCGGGTGAGGAGTCAGTTAAGCTAGAACTAACCAGGGCCAGGCTGGAAAATGTCTACACACATAGCACTTCTCGTAGAATAATACATGACTCATATAATGTTTTTTCTGGAGTGACTGTGCCAGAGGTAGACATGCATTCTACTAAAGTGGCAAATTATGACATGTTAATAAATCTATCACAGCAAGCAAATAATCTCAAGACCCCCACCACATCAATTCCAAGATGTGATCAAAATTATTTAAGGCGCACCATGCCAAATAGACGTAACGTTATTAACATCAGTACTATGGATACAATTAACAAAAATGCCTCAATACAGCCCACTATTTATAATATGGGCTTTTTAAACATCATATCATTGCCTCCCAAAGCACTATTAGTTAATGAGGTCATTACAGACAACAATCTTAACGTCATTGGTCTCAGTGAGACTTGGCTAAAACCAGATGAATTTTTCCACTTAACAAGCCATCTCCTCCTAACTATATGAGTGCACATATATCCCGTCCACTTAAAAGGAGTGGAGAGGTTGCATTACGATTCAATGCAAACCTTAACCTTAGCCCTAACTTAAGTTATAAATATAAACCATTTGAGGTGCTAACTATGAGGTCTGTCACACTGCTACCTCTCCATCTGGCTGTTATCTATCGGCTGCCCGGGGTCCTATTCGGACTTTATCAGCACATTTTCAGAGTTTGTTGCTGATCTAGATCCTTCTACAACTTATTAGGGGCCACTGTCAGTATGTCATCAGTGTACCAACCACAATCTAACAGAGAATCTGAAAGAGCCAACTAGGACTTAGGGGCGGCCTTGAGATGTGTTTGTCACCAGCATCCATCATTGGGGTCCACCTATTTCCCATGGGTGGAGTATGCCTGTAACACTCATCTGTTCATCTACTGGCCGGTCAGCTTTTCATGTCGTTCATGGGTTCCAACCTCCCATCTTTTCCTCTCAAGAAGTCGAGTCCACGGTCCTCTCCCTTTCTGTGCCGTGTACACTGTGTGTGTTGTGATACCCGCGCCGCCCCGTCTCGCACAGCCAGACGGAACCAGATCATGGCAAATCGTCATTGCAGACCAGCTCAAGACTACACACCCGGCCAGAGGGATTGCTTATCATCCAAAGACAGTACACTGCCAGGAGAGTCTAAGAAACTGGCACCTAGATTCATTGGACCATACGAGGTGAAGCAGATGATTACTCCCGTCACAGATCGACTCAAGGTACCCAAGTCCTTCAAGTCTTATGTGGTCTACCATGTCTCCCACCTGAAGCCCGTCGAGTCAAGCGACCTTAGCCCTCCACTAGAGTCTCCCCCAGCTCCTCAGCAGGTGGAGGGTCATCTGGCCTTCACTGTTAACACCATCGTGGACGCCAGGAAGCGAGGCAAGGAGGTGCAGATTTTGATCAACTGGAAGGGTTACCCCCCAGAGAATCGCTCCTGGATCTGACGTTCCCTTATTATTTATAAGACATTAATTTCTGATTTTTATCATACATTTCCCAGAAAACCAGTAAGCGTCCGTTGATGGGGGGGGGGGGGGGGGGGGGGTACTGTCACCGCCTGCTGCCACCTTGTGGTTTGTGTTTTCGGTTTCCCTTTGTTGGTGCAGCAGACCTGGTGCTTACATTTCTCCTCCCTCCCCAGAGTTCCTGTGTTCCCCTTGTGAGATGTGCACACCTGATTCCAATCTACCCAGTACTACTTAAACAGCAAGCACCTTGACAGCTGGATGGCACTCGGCGATTCCACTCCTCGACTCTCCAAGTCAGAAGTCTCCTATGCCTCCCGAGTTTTTGATGCTTACCGCCTTGGCTATTCCCAGTGCCATCCAGCTCGGTGTTGTGTGGTAATTTGCACGTCTTGCAATTCCAACCCAAGTCTAGTTATTTTTGTATATTAGCTTTTTTTTTTTTTCCACGGTGCTCATTTTGTTTTCTCTTTTTCGCACCATCGCCTTTTGTTATCTCTTGTTTGGATCATTGTTGTGAGTACTTTTCCATAAGTAAAAGAACTGTTTTACTCACCGTCTGTCTGCATCCTTGGGTTCCTCTCTACTGCATTTAATTGCATTGTGACAAGAAGAGGATAATCCTTCTATCCTAGTATAATATTGGAGCACAGGAAAGTATGGTCAGTTGCTTTCAATGGACCAGGACCAGAATATTTTATGATTTTTAAGAGGTAGTAACACTGAGCATCAATAATGACAACAGAGTCATTTTGAGTGTTTTTTCTTACAGCATGTATTGCGTGCTATGATGTCACTCTTGGCACCGGTTTACAATGCGAGACTGCACTGAATATTTACCTGTTTTACACAATGCAATATACATTCAGTGAATAATACAAACTAAACACAAATATCATCTGCCAAACAGTATTTACACTCACCGTCACCGAGTCAATATATATGCGTTTTAATGACGTTTCACCTCGCCAGCTCGATGGAAGTGTGTTAGCAGTTCTAAAGAGTATAAACACAACAAATTTAGCGATGGTCAATCTTCTACAACATCATCAAACAAGTGTGAACACACATTTATGGATTATTTTTTATCCTTACTCAGTGATTGTAATGTATTTTACTTTTCTTTCCGGCGAACGACATGGCTAACATCTGCAAGCACGGAACGAAGCAACCGCAAAGAGCAATACTGGAAGTGATTGCAAGACGCCATATGGGCTTGTCTTAAGGCTTATCGGGTTTGCCGATTGGCTAACAGATAATTCCTTTGAATCTAATTGGCTCATCGAGGAGCTTGCCGAGTAAATACTTCACTGCAGCTTGTAAAATACAGCGCTTTTCCTCTCAACGTTCTATTCATGACTTTTTAACAAGGATTTACCTATATTCACATAAGGTAGTAAAATAGGTACATGTGTTTTGCTTGAAACATATTTTTAAGCTATTTTTATTGTTTTAATGCACCTAACTTAACTACATTTTCTGGTGACAACAAAAATGAAGTAATCTAGTAAATTTAATAGGCTTTCATTCCTCGTTCATATTTTACCATTTCTATTATGGAAATAATAGGGCTGTCAATTTGGAGCCTGGGCTACAAGAGACAATCGCAATAAGCACCTGCTAGCTCACGTACGCCCCCCGTCTTCATGACGACTCAGAGTACAGTATTACAGCACCTGTGTATAGTCCTTCTTCAGAAAAATGACATCACAATAAATATGAGACACAGGCTTTAGATTCTACAGTGTAGAAAGTCATGGTGTAAAAATGTTTCTGCAAGCATCATATTGGCAACATGCTGGCAAACAAAACAGCCAGGCCCTCAGCCAGAGCTGCTGAGTGCTGGCAGCTAACGCCGCTCTACTCCTTAGCTTACTTGGCACTGCCTCATCTGGTTTCTACCATGTACCTGTAAGTGCACTCAGGGCTAGGCGCAGTGCACTAAACTGGTCATTTTACCCATTCACTAATTAGACAGGAAACCCTAGCCTCATGTTAAGGGGGAACGGCACGTTTTTAAAAAATGTGCCTATTGTTCACAATCATTATGTAAGACAAAAAGGCAGATATCTTTTTTTAATGCATTTTAACTCGTAAATAAACATAAATAAAAAGTGTGCTTACAATGGAGTGAATGGGTTGTCCTCTATTCCACCCACAACGTCCTCTAAATAACCATCCAAAACCCGCCAACAATACTCCACTACATTTCGTGTCTTGAATATTACCTAAGTATTAGTGATAGTGTTATTATAAGCGATAATGGAGAGGAACGATTTATCGCGGCGCCGTCACCACAGAGATCTGACTAGCTTGTGTGGCTATGTTGACATCGTCGGCTGGTGAGCTGCTGCATCGCCTCAGTGCTGGTGAAAATGTGTTTTTGATTATAATGTCTCTCCTTGATAGTAGAACGATGAGGGCGTAATCCGTCAAGTTGGCCAACTTTGGCATCCAATTCAGACCCGTAAATGGCGAGAAAGTCACATAAAGATGCTTGGTTGCATCTCCTTTTTTCTTTGCGAGGATTATGAGTCACTCTTCATCAAACCAGGAATATATCAACATGGCAACAGTCGACATCCTATTGATGGCAGACATTGTACAGTAAGTGATGTCTTATCAAGTTTGTTGGCTCTGTCAAGATGTGTGCAATTATAGAGCCAACTTTATGCATTTATATGTAAAAAGATTTGTTTTGCATTTAATTTGGTAAAGTGTATTCTATGAATTGGCAAAAGACACCAGCTAAATTAAGTGTGACACGTAGAAAAGGTTTCCAAGATCCAGAAAGAGATACAAAGCTCCAGAGGCAGGAAATAAAAGTGCGTCATTGTGGCAGTGGAATTTTCCACAAGGCCCAGCGTGGAAAGTTTCTGGAGTGGAATTTTTTCACAAAGCCCGTGGTGGAAAGCCCCTAAATGAGTGTCACGCGCACACATTTATAAGAAACCATTTTATTTAGCTTTTTACAAATCTCTATATAAAAACTATTACTTTCATAGAATTATTTAACAACCTTTCATTAAAATGTTATAATTAACTTTGACATACTTTAAGTAACATAAGTAAGTCAGATGTGCACCCAAACATATCTATGTCATGAATAACAATTTATTTTTACCGTTTAAACAATTGTTTTAAAATGTTTAAACATATCTTTGGAACATGTTGATATGACAAAGATGTCAAATGAATGTCAAATGTTACCAGGACATGTACATGAAATAATGATTTATAGTAAGGGAAGCGTCTGAAAATCTGGGAACTAAATCGTTACCAAGAAATCTCTTCACCAATGTGTTTCTAAAGGTGTCTAATAACATGTCCTAAAAAGTTGAAATTCAACTCCTGGGGGAAACCTCATCAAAAACTGCACAAAGTCGGGGTACCAATAACCGATTTTTTGAAATTTTGAAAATGCTTAATTTGGCCTTAAGTAACTTGTGAGGGGTCAAACTAGGGTTTTTTTATGATCCTGAGTTCATTTGTAGCATTTGTTTTTCACTACAACTATTCCTTAGTGCAGTAGTCCCCAACCTTTTTGTAGCTGAGGACCGGTCAACGCTTGAAAATTTGTCCCGCGGACCGGGGGCATAATTTTTATTTATTTATTTATTTATTTTTTAATAAAGAAATACAATCATGTGTGCTTACGGACTGTATCCCTGCAGACTGTATTGATATACATTGATATATAGTGTATATATATATTGTGTTTTTATGTTGATTTAATAAAAATAAAAAATTAACTTTTTTTTTTTTTTTCCCTTGTGCGGCCCGGTACCAATTGGTCCGCGGACCGGTACCAGGCCGCGGCCCGGTGGTTGGGGACCACTGCCCTAGTGGAAAAACTGCCACACTCTTTTTTGCATTTACATAAAGTTGCATTTATTACAATTCGTTTCACATTAGTCAGAGCAAACATTGATCCCCCTTGTGGAATGCTTTATGAGTCAATGTCTTCCTCTGAGTATTCATCATAAATGCCATCACCATGAATAGCATTCTTGCAGGTAATGCCTTGACAGACTCCACAGGCTGAGATGCACTTGACGCTATTCTTTTTGCAGCTGCATCGCCGGCTGCTGCAATCTCCATGGCAATTGCAGCTTGTGAACTGGAGTAGCTCTTCAGGAGCCATGGGGTCTAGAGTTGGAACTGGCTCATAACCATGAACACCTATTGTCCATCCATAGTCACTGGGGTCCAGAGACATGCTCTGTAGAAGGAGCCAGTCCCGAGTCTGTAGGTAGACACGGAGCGAAGGCTGTGCTTGTAACCAGGCAAAGTTTCCAGTTCCTTCATCAGTTGACAGTACAGCCGTGCACCTTTGGCATACTGATGATGGCCTGCAGCTGCAAAGATGTCCAGCATCCAAGTAGCAATGCAGGACAGTTGCCCATCGTGGTCTGCAAGCCGCTCAGTTCGGATGAACAGCTTAATAACATTTACCATGTGGTGGTACTGCACCCAGAGTGCAGGTGTTCGTCCCCCTTTGGCGAGTCTTTTGAAGGTTTCTTCAAATCTCTGCTCAAACAGTACCACCACTGGATCTGTGTGACTGGCTCCCATCTTCCCATCAGCTACCATCTCCATAAAGGTCCTCATTCCAACAAGCTCCTCCTCAGTGAAGGCATGTTTCATGATGTGTTGATACATGGCTGCACTAATGAGGAGGTGAGCACGGATTGCCTTGTCAAAACACTCTCCATCCAGGATGTGGCTAGCTGTCGTACTCCCCGGATAAATCAGCTGGATCAGCTCTAGTGGTCCAGAATCCTCCATTATGTTACCAATGGATCCAAGGTAGGACTTCAGCAGATGAAACCCACCCAACCTCAGAATGATGGGTAGATTGGCCTGTTTAATAATATCCACAGCCTTCAGCCAAATCGGAAGATCGAACGTCACTATAGTGACCTTGCCTGCAGAGAGCCGGATGCACTCTTTGAGAATGGTGAAGATGGTGTTGTGGTCATTAGGGTCACCATCGATGACTGGGAGGAAATCAATCTGTGTGCTCTGCTTGACATTATCTGAATGGATACTCTTCATCCATCCATTCCAGTTGGTGTGTGGGAAGTCAGGATCCTGAGCTTTGATCACCCACCCTGCTGCCCAGAGTATATCACCCAGTGTGAGGAGTGGCTGGCTATGTATCAAAGAGGAGGAGCGTTCATCAATGGGAAGAAACGTGATGGAGTTTATTCCCTTCTGTTTCATGTTCATGAATGGAAGAATATTCACTTCAGCTTGCTTCAGGAGCTTAGCTTTGGCAAGGGCCTTCAATTTTAACCTCTGGACAGCTGCTGTTGTCCGCGGATCTGGCAAAGGTGGTGCCGTAGAGGTTACTTTGATCCAACCCATGGAATGCAAGGGAGTGTTTCCATGAATAGAGACAATGTTTAAATCTATATTGTCCCCAACAAACTGAGTGACTGCATTGCTTGCTTCATCAACACCCATGGAGACCACCTGATCATCACTTTCACTAGCTGTCGGAACTGATATATCCTCAAGTGCGGCATCTACTGCAACCTCATCATCAATCTGATCATCTGATTCTTCCACAATGGTATCAAGAGTGCCAGATGTATCTGGGATGCCAACTCCGTTCCTGTCATTAAGGTAGCAGTATTTGTAGTTTTGGTGCATGTTTGGTGCTAATGTTAAACTCATAACGTCCTCACATTGAAATGCCAATCAACTACAGCAACCATCACTAAACACTGACTTGGCCCATTCATCATGTCAAACATTAATGAATAAACTATTATCTTTTTTATTTTTTTATTTTTATTTTTTACATATACCCTGCATGGTATGTGTGAGTAGGGGGCATTGAGGAAAGGAAAGGAGGTGTGGCCATTTTTCCACCAGGGAGTGGACTTGGTGAAAAATAAATACTTGCAATGAACTCAGAATATTGAAGAACCCCTAGTTTGACCCCTCACAAGTTACTTAAGGCCAAATTAAGCATTTTCCAATTTTTGAAAATCGGTTAATGGTACCCGACTTTGTGCAGTTTTTTACGAACTTTCCCCAAGAAGTTGAATTTCAACTTTTTAGGACATGTTACTAGACACCTTTATAAACACATTGGTGAAGAGATTTCTTGGAAACGATTTAGTTCCCAGATTTGCCAAATATCCCATAAGATGATCTTACTATTGATATGATTTTTAGATAAAGTAAGTATGTTTTGCAACTGTTAAAAATGCCGAGTGGAAAAAGAGAAAGAGAACCACTTGGTTAGAGAATGAGCAATATGACACAGGTGGGGGTTTTGTACGCTTATTCTAGAAGGACTGCCATTGGTGGAGACCGTGACAAAGTCCTCCTACCTGGGAGGTAGAGTATAAAAGCTGAGAGAAATCTCAGCTTGAGGCTGCTTCGTTTGAGGTCCTCCCGCCAATAAACTGGACTGAACTGCTGAACAAGAATTGGAAATCGCCATGATCTCTTCTGCACCTATGGGCTGACTCTTTTGTTTGTGCGCAACGGACTGCGACAAATAATTTATTGTTCCTCAGAAGAACATTGACATCAACATCGAGCAACTCTCAACGGCGCAACCGAAGACTGTAAGGGCGGAATCACAACCAAGCGAGGACAGCCTATACTGTAGTTCCGCTTCCAGAGACATTTCGAAGGAGATTGTCGACTGGCACCACCGACAATCGGATTAAGGATTTCCCTGATTTTTCTTTCGGACTTACTCTCTTTTCTCACCGGTATACTGGTAGGAACGAAGTTATGAGACTTTCTTACGATTGTTTTATTTTATTTTTTACTTTTAAGTGAATGGAGCTCATTTACCAACTCAGAGGCTGATTTTTACTTATTTGATTTATTACCTACTGCTTTTGCTATACATTGTGTCTCTTTAATACATTTTTATTGTTAAAACTTATAACTAAATTGTCACAAATTCTTTGTGGTATAAAATTGCCTGCAGAAAATAGCCAGAGTAAACTCTTTTTTGGTTATTCCGGCCGTAAACCCAAATTTACCAGGTCCTACTTCCTGTCGGCTAAATAAGACGAGTGAATAACCCCAGGTCCTGATGAAGTGCAACAAGCCAAAAAAGGGTGAGCGGCCATAAAGTCGAGGGTTTAGCAGCTCGCGCGATACTAAATCGGTTACTCTATTCTCGCTTTGGGCTGAATGCAGCAAAGCCGACTCTATACAGAAGGCCATCATTACCTGGGTGAGTCTCCTATGCCCCTGACTTAGGCCATGTCTCCACTAAGTCGTTTAACCCCTTAAACGAATAATTATTTAGCCTAAGCCCCGTTTCAGCCACACTAACCCATCGTTTAAGGTGCCCCTCCTCGGACAAATTTTTACACGGCTAATGTCCGCCGTGTATTTCCTGAATCTCCGGCACTTTGTATGGACTCATTGATCAGTTACAAACTGAGTTCGGAGAGGAAGTGACGCCAGAAAGACCGCACCTACACAGGAAGTGACGCTAGAAAGACCGTGCCCACGCAGGAAGTGACATCAGAAAAAACGCGCCACAGCCAGCTTCATAACAAAGATGGAGGCGGATCATCCAGACATGCCAGTGTTTCTCCTTCTTGTACATGTACAGACGCTTGTGGAAATCACAAAGCAATACCTTAAGGGAAGGCAACGGGCGATTGCAGCTATTTTGGATACAACACATCTCAGACGGCAAGAGAACTTTCTAATGTCCGGGTCAGTTGTGATTCTACCTAGCGAAAAACTTTGTCCCTTCCTCCCGTGGATGTGATACAAGCAGTGTGTGACTACAAATATTTTTCAGCCATTTTCAGCCTCCAAGCTGGATTGCAAAAATGGAAAATGAAGGTGAAGACAAAAGAGTGAGGAGTGTCCTGACCAGATATTTAGATCCCTAGATTAATTGTTGTAAAGTGTTCTTTATCACATTGTCTACTTTCTCATGTCGATTAAAGATTTGATTCATGTATGATGTCTCAGGTGTGATTCACTACAATAGACACACTGGATTCTAGTTCATTGAAATTCCACAACACTGGATATTGTTCAAAGGAGATACATTTTTATTTAAAAACTTGCACACAAAACACAGCAAACAAATGTAAAATGCACAGCAAACGTTTTACAATATAGCTCTTTTAAATAACTTCACAGTGAAGTAAAGTAATTTGCTGGAGAGCTTGGAGCAGATGGACGCTCAGGTGGATTTTTTTTTTAGCGCATACGTACTAGGTCTCGTTGCGCTGGCGGACAGAGGGGGCGGGGGTCTTAAACGGTGGCATTGTTGTGTGTGGACACGGATAAGGTTAGGTGAGATTTACCCTGGATAACCTTATCCGGCTTAGTGTAAACGGGCCCTCAAAGTCTTGTGCGTAACACGGCGAGATTAACCCTTTAAATGGAGTAGTCAGGTCAGGAGGTTAGCAGCGCCGCTGACACGAAGCGCTAGTCAGTGCCACCGGATAACTCGAGTTTCAACAGCTCGCATGAAGTCTGCAGTGAGTAGTTAACAGTGTTGTTGAAGGAAAAAGCGAATGTTGTGATGCGTTTTCGAAATTAATGTGGCGCCATAAGCATAAAATGACCAAATACGTAAATATTACATGTTATTATGAAGGTGCCTGTTACTACATTAAATATATACAGTGTGTATATGAAACGATGATGGAGGTGTTTGGATGTTTTTTTTAAGCGCTTTATAGGCAGAATAGAGCAACCCCGAATGTGTTACGTACGGCGGGAGAAGGAGACGACACAACGGCAGGGATCAGTTCAATAGGTTTATTGATACTGATGATGCGTTGGGGTGTGTATGCTACTCTATGTGAATGGTGCAAGACGATGTGTAGAATTAACAATGTAAATGTTACCAGAGGTTGATGTATGTGCGTGTTGGATAAATCATTCGTCAGACCAGAGGGGCAAGGCGTGGGTAAGCGAGAGGTCAGGGGCTGGAAAGAGGCGACAAGGTCCGTGTCCAAGCGGGGGTCGAGGATCCCGGGATGCAGTCCAGAATCCAGTAGGAAGTCGAGGCACACAGCTCGATCACGGGAAACAGAGGGAACACTGCGGCGAACACACAGGACATGAGACACAGGCACAGGGAAAGCACAGAGAGAGCAAGTACGAGGTGGAAAGCCAGAGACGGGATGCTTACTACGGGAAAAGAACTACGTTCTGGCACTGGATCTTCGGGTACACTGGTCTTTATGCCGTCTGCCCTCATCAGACCCAGGTGCACTGATTGCCGATTGCTAGTAGCCGCGCAGGTGCGTGGCCGCGATGCGGGAAGAGTGCGCAGGGGCGTGTTCCGGCGCGCTTCTAGCGGAGCTGCCGGCTGCGCTTGCAGCAGATGACATGCGGGATTGCGCATGTGCTGTCACAAAATTGGCTCCATTGTAACCTGGCTTTTGATCGCATTTATTTACTAGTTAGAATGCATAAAAAAAGAAAACCATATGTGTGCTTGTCTTACAAAATGATTTTGAATGATAGGCAAAATTCCAAAAAAAAGGTTTGGTGCAGTTCCCATTAAAGAGGAACTGCACTTTTTTGGAATGTTCCCTATCGTTCACAATCATTATGAAAGACATGATGACAGATGGATTTATTTTTTTTAACCATTGTAAATATTAAATAAATTCGATTAAAAGTCTGCTCACAATGAAGCCTATGGGAGCTGTTCAATTCTGCTTATAGAGCGCTTTTTGTGTTGTTCTTTCCAGTTCCAGGTCCTAAATGGCTGTCAGATTGTCCCAACTTGTCGGGTTATATTCTTTTTTTTTTTTTTTTTTTTTTTTTTTTTGTGTCCTGTCCAGCTTCTCAGGCAAATCATATAGTTGATGTAGATGCCCATGTCGGCTGTTCAGATTTACTTTACAAAAGAGAAGTGTAGGATACTTCTCTTGTTGCCTTATTTGTATTTGACTTTATTAAATGTATTTATATTATCATTTAGTGCAGCCGGGCCGGAGCAGGAGGGGATAGAAAGAGAAAAAAAAAGAAGACAGAGGGGGAAATTGTGGGGACAAGAGGAGGATTAGACAGAGAGACAAAAACAACAACAGCAAACAACAACAACAACAACAATAGAGCAACATCAGCAAATATGACATGTACAAATATGATGGTAAAAGTAATAGCAAATAAGCAGTTAGCGAAAAATAAAAAATAATACAGAAATGACAATGAGCATTATTACACTACAAATGGATCAATACAAATACCAATAGAAATAGCGCTATTGATAATGAACAATACCAATAATTTACCTTTATTATCAACAATACAGTTGTTTAAATGCAACAATACATATACGTAATGATAACTTCAGATACGAAAGAATGCAGAAAAATGGAGGGGGAGAAAGAGAAGCAACCTACATTAACCTTGTAGATTGTTATAGTCAGTGTGCCATGTGTTACACCCAGTTTACCCTAGGGCAACAACGTTAATATATGTTTGAAGAAACGTGATTATGTGCATGAGTGTAAGTATGCATATGTACTTGTATATGTACAGAATGTGTATATGTGTTTGTACAATGAATGTATATGTACAGAATGTGTATATGTGTTTGTACAGTGAATGTATATGTACAGTATGTGTATGTGTATGTTTGTATATTGAATGTGCGTGTGGATGTACGAACATTAGGTAGGTAAATATGTACTGTATTTGTGTATGTATGTGGGAGCGTAGGTACCTATGTACGTATGTGAGCATATGTGAATTTGCATGTACAATACATTCGACTCCCAGAGTGCGTGGGAGCCAGAGCACGGCCCCATCACCCCCGAGAGCCCAACCCACAAACAGGAGGCGTGGTGCCCAGGGAACCAGGGACCACCGCCCCCACGCAGCCAAGCCGGCCAGCTACAGGAACCCCAGAGCCCGGCCCACCGTACCGCCCACAAGGGCCAGCAGCAGGCCGCAGACAGACGGACCCGGCAGAGGACAGGGCACGAGAAAAGCAGGGGACAGCCAGACCCCAAGCCAGCGAGAGACCACACCCCACACGGGCAGAAAGGCGAGACGCCCCGCCCGAGGGACCCAGAGACTCCCCGCAACCGGACGGGAAGACCGCCCCCGCCCCACCGGCAACCGGGCCCCCACGAGCCCACCCCCCACCCCCGGAGACCGCGGCGAGGCCATCCCCCGGCCACCCCACCCAAATCGGCCGCCGCAGGACCACCCAGGCACAGGGCCACGGGAACCACCCGCCCCACCCGCAGGGACCCCAACGATGGAGATGGAACAACCAGCAACCGCCCCGCCGAGCCCCCCCTCTGAGGGAGGGGAAAAATTAAAAAATAATATTAATAAAATATATTAAAAAAAAAAAAAAATAAAATAAATTTAAAAAAAGAATTAAAATAAGATCACAGACATGCTGACAAACAAGGTCACTACCCCAGCAACTGGCCGACTCGCAGCACCTCGGAATACCTTGCAGCACCAAGCTACCACAATAGACGCAGGGACTAGGCCCAACAGGCCCCAACCAAGACGGGCACCCGGAAGGGATGGACAGCGGGACCCAGGAGCTCCAGACACGCAGTTCGGATGCAGTAGCCTGAGGCGTCGACCCCCGTCTGACAGGCAGGCCCAGAGCGTACCCCCAGAAATATACATACATACATACATACATATATACATACACATACACACATACATGTATACATACCCACACATACACATATATACATATACATACACATATGTACACATACATACATATATACACACACATATACATACATATACACAGTTCGTCAGCCCCGACAGCCATCACGCGCGCGCTGCCACCAATCACAACATCAGCCACACCCTTGCACCAGACCCAGCAGCCACGGGCGCCCACACCACAAACAAATGGCAGCAGAAACAGCAGCAACAACCCCAGACAGCCAGCACCAGCCAATCAAATCAAAGCGATCAAAAAAAAAAAACTGCGACCAGCAACCACACGCCACCAGGACCACGGAGACCAGCCGGCGCCAGCCCGCCAGTCAGCCCGAACGCCAACACGCAAACAAGAGACACCACCCCCCCCAACCAAAAGGCCCCCCACCCCAACCCAAACCCGCACAAACACACCACCGCCCAAACAACCAAGACACAGCATCCAGACCAGACACGGGGGCTGCACCGCCACCACATCAAGTCACCAACAGAGACCCCACAGCGCAAGGTCGGGCCACACGGGCACGGACCCCACCCAACAGGAAGTGAGACCCGCGCGATGCCACACACAAATAAATAATAAGATTTAAAAAATAAAACAAAATTTAAAAAATAAAATAAAATAAAAATAAGTAAATAATAAAAATAAAAATAATAAATACGTTAAAAAATATATATATATATATATAACAATAATAAATGAATAAAAGCCTGGCAGGCCACCAGACCGCAGTCCCCGCCGGCCGACGAGGCAATGAGGGGTGCGCCGAACCCCAACCCCCCCATGCATGTGTACAAGGCCCCCAGAGTGTCTACTGTGTAGTTAAAATTAGTTATATTCTGAACCATCTACTTTCCTGGTGAGAGCCATGATTTATGATCTACAATAAATCTATAGGGAGCAAGGAAGCGAGGAAACAGCATACCACACGATGATGTAAACATAGGGACAAACGGAAGTGATTACGTCGCCGCTATAAATAGTTTGTCTGCGTTAGAGCTTATAATAACAACATCACTAATACTTGGTCAATATTCAAATCATGAAATGTAAATGGAGTATTGTTGGCGCTTTTTGAAAGGTTATCGGATTTTGTGGGCGGAATAGTGGAGCTCCCATTGGCTCTTCTGTAAGAGGACTTTTATTTACGTTTATTTAATATTTAGAGTACTTTTTTTAAATTCATCCGTACGTAACAATCCATGTATTTCATAATGATTGTGAACAATAGGAAACATTAAAAAAAGAAAGTGCAGTACCCCTTTAAGTTTCTGCCCAGTATCTATTCAGGAAATGTGCAAATGTACAGTTTTTTTTTCTGTAAAAAATGCAAAAAAAATCCCAACTCTAATCATACAGAAAAAAAATGCAGTTTATTTGACAAATATTATTAAAAATAATAATATTATTTCATGTTTTTTTATATAATGACATGTGGGGTTTTACCTCTCCAGACCTCACGTCCTTGCATTTGAGTCATCACACAAACTGGGCACACCACACGAGTGAGTCAACTCTTTTTTTTAATCTACCGTAAAACCAAGGAACCTGTCTTAGAGATGCACATTTGTCAAATCTTTCACTGCCTTAAGTATGGATTTATGGAGTCTCCATGGGAGTACCATAGCAGAGCATGGAATGTGTCTATTTACACAGAAAGGCAATGTGCTGTCTTTTACTGGAAGAGGCCATCTGTTATGTTTTTGTCCTGGAAGTACCCCAATGTTTTGTACTTTAGAGTGTTGCATTCATATATTAATATAATTCTGGATAACTGCCTGTTTATCATAGAGAGACTGACTCCCATGTCATGCTGTTCCTACAGATAGAAGCTGCTGCATGAATTGAGATGACTATTTACAGTATATACTTACATTCATTTCCCAAAATAGGTCGGTAGCATTAAATAGAACGTTTTCAATACATGTTCATTTTTTGTTAATACTGTTTTTTTTTCCAGTAAAACGGTACAATGACTGGAGCAGTCCATGATTTTGGAAGTATGCTAGGTGAATTTTAACAGAGAAATAATACATCATGAAAAAATACATAATAAAATAATAAAGGTTAAACATTAATTTGTATTATATTAAGTGACATTGTAGGAATTTCACATTGGCAAGCACAGAGGTCAGTTTATTGTGTTCTGGCTGAAGCCAGGAGGTTCTCGTCCAAGATTATGCTGTACTGGCCTCGGTCAGTGGCCCCTCAATTTGGTCAAATTTTTATTGTGTGCCATTAGCAAAGAAACAGCCCCAAAGTACCGTAGGATGTTTCTACATCCAAGTTGGAAGCAGACAAAGCAGTGCAGTCCAAAGACAAGCCAGAGGCTGCAGAACAATAAAGTAAAACACTTTGTTTTCTTGGTGAGATATGTAGATGTACAAACACAAGTGGATAAGAAGAAAGCAGTGTGTCTGCATTGTTAAGTCAAGATGGAAAACAGCGCTTCAAACAAGTACTAATGACGCTGCACTTCAGGCAATGAGGAGCTTTCATTTACCAAATATAAAATAATAACTCAGACTGCTTAACTTTTGTTGTGGTTGCACTTCTCTGCATCGTTGCACTTTCCTAAAAAGAAACACTGTAAACCAAGGGTCTTGTAAGTGTAGCTTTTTTTAATTGGAGCTAGGTATAGTCTAAAAATAAAATGTATTCAATATTAATGAGATATTAGCTATTACAGTAATTTGCGCTATCTATAACAGTGTTTTTCAAACTTTTTTGAGCCAAGGCACATTTTTTGCGTTGAAAAAATCTGGAGGCACACCACCAGCAGAAACCATAAACTCAGTTGACAGTTAAAAGTTGTTGTCGCAATTGTTGGATATGAATTTAAACCATAACCAACCATGCATCACTATAGCTCTTGTCTCAAAGTAGGTGTACTATCACCACCTGTCACATAACCCCCTGACTTATTTGGAGTGTTTTGCTGTTTTCCTGTGTGTCGTGTTTTAGTTCTTGTTTTGCGCTCCTATTTTGGTGGCTTTTTCTCTTTTTTTGGTATTTTCCTGTAGCGGTTTCATGTCTTATATTTCCCGCATCTACTTTGTTTTAGCAATCAAGAATATTTCAGTTGTTTTTATCCTTCTTTGTGGGGACATTGTTGATTGTCATGCCATGTTCGGATGTACATTGTGGACGCCGTCTTTGCTCCACAGTAAGTCTTTGCTGTCGTCCAGCATTCTGTTTTTGTTTACTTTGTAGCGAGTTCAGTTTTACTTTCGTTCTGCATAGCCTTCCCTAAGCTTCAATGCCTTTTCTTAGCGGCACTCACCTTTTGTTTATTTTTGGTTTAAGCGTAAGACACCTTTTTACCTGCCTTTACAAAGCAATTAGCTAGCGGCTGCCATCTACTGATATGGAAGAGTATTACACGGTTACTCTGCCGAGCTCTAGACAGCACTGACTCTTAACAACAACACATCATTTGCAGACTATAATTACTGGTTTGCAAAAAATATTTTTAACCCAAATATGTGAAATTAGATAATCTCCCACGGCACACCAGACTGTATCTCACGGCACACTAGTGTGGTTGAAAAACATTGATCTATAACACAAAGCTTACAGTATATAGCTTATATTAAAGTATATTGACATACATTGCAAATGCACATAATTATTCAAAGTGGACCCCCATATCCTTTCAAGTGTTCTGATTATTTTTTTGTCTGAGAAGTGTTTTTATAGGAGAATTGCCTGCCAACAGTTTGCATTTTTTGTTTCATTTAAATAGCTGTTTTCAATGTTTTTCCCTTACTGTACCAAAACTAAACCAAACTGTGACCTTTAAAACTGAGGTACGTACTGTACAGAAGTGGTCCCCAAGCACCGGTCCGTGACACATTTGCTACCAGGCCGCACAGAGACATTAAATAATTTCTAACCGACCACATTTTCTCCTACTTAACTTTCGCCAGTCCCACCAGACACACCAATAAGCTTGTTCATAGATGTATTATAAAATTCCTGATAGGAAGTCACCATTTGCTATATTTGTTACATCTTTGTTACATAGGACAATGCACATTAATAAATATACAACATGTAAAGGTGCCGAATCATAGCCAAAAGCTCGGTTCCGTCTGCAGTCCGCGGCATGTTTGATGACCTAAGATCAGGGCAGATCATGAACAGAGTGACCATAGTAGTTAAAGTGCATAAGGCAGATGGAGAAGTGCTAAATTGTTTCATATAATAATTGTGCTGAAGGAAGAAAATACATCTCCTTTGGCCTAGTAAGTTAAAGTGCTGGTATTATTGCACATAGTCCTATTACACAAGCAGTTAGCAATAACCGATGTATTTACGCATGGAAAATTGGACCAAAACAACATTATTGTATCTACGTATGAAATATTGCACAAAATATGAATACATAACTTTTAGAATATAAATAGAAATCCACAGAACTTTATTGGAACTAATGGCAATTAGTGTGTCCTTGAATGTGATGTATCACTTATAACCCATCAGATACTATAGCCAAAAAAGCCTACTACTAGTAAAAATGAGTAAAAACAAAAGTCTATGAAGAGCTTTTTTGCAAAGGGAAAGGGCCAGGGGCTCCCACTAATTCCATGTTATGGTAAGTTTTTTCATGAATTCATTTTTCATGCACTTATTTGCTATATTTATCTGCCACACGTGAAAGGCCTGTCCGTGATAATAATGCCTACATTTAACCGGTTCCTGGTGCAAAAAAGGTTGGGGGCCCCTGCTGTACAGAGCTGTCACAATAGCGTACCGTTACACTCCTAGTTAGGTATTATGTTTTTATTGGGTATTATATTTGGTGATGGCAGCACCAGTTTCGGGGAGGTCATCTTCCTGCTGTGGAATTCACTCACTTTTCTCAATTCATGTCCACACGAACACAGATACTTATAAACTCATACTTATTTCTGCGTTTAGGCCTCTTGTGCACACGCAAACGCATACTTTTGTCCTTAAAGACGCATACTTTTGCAAACACTGGCCAAGGCGAAGAGATCCAAAACTCTCCGCTCAGCGTAGGCGTGTACACTTAGACTTAGACTTTCTTTTATTGTCATTCAAATTTTAACTTTAAAGTACAGATAAAAACAACGTTTTGTTGCATTAGCTAGTTGTAGTGCAGGATAAAAGAGCAATCATGTGCAGATATAAATAAATAGATTACTGTATGGATAAATATATTGCACTTTTGCATATACATCCACGTTTATGGATGTATGTTATATTGTCTTTATATTCCAGCGAGTTAATCCGTTTTTGGGGGGGGAATTGAGGGGATTATTATGATGCGTTCAAGAGTCCTATGGCCTGAGGGAAGAAGCTGTTACAGAACCTAAAGGTTCTGCTACGGAGGCTGCGGAACCTCTTTCTAGACTCCAGCAGTAAAAACAGTCCTTGGTGGGGGTGGGAGGAGTCTCTACAGATTTTCTGAGTCCTGGTCAGGCAGCGGCTTTTTGCAATTTCCTGGATAGGAGGAAGAGGAGTCCTGATGATCTTTTCCGCCGTCCTCACCATTCTCTGCAGAGACTTCCAGTCTGAGGCACTGCAGGCTCCAGTCCAGACAGAGATGCTGTTGGTCAGTAGGCTCTCTGTAGTGCCTCTGTAGAATGTGGTGAGAATGGGGGGAGGGAGCTGTGCTCTTTTCATCCGACGCAAAAATTATGACTTCACTGTTGTACACTGTCATTTCCAAAGCTCAACAACACTAACTTGATGATTTTAAACACACTATAAGAGTGCTTACTGTATACAGTATTTGAATGCAAACATGCTGCTATTTTTAATCTACATTGATAAAAAAAAATTGCATTAAAATGGGCTTTGCGACACTCCCGCCAGCGACAATGACAGTCAGCTGTTTTGGATATGATCACTGTCAGACCTCCAACTTTGACAAGCAAGACTTTTTTTGCTTTGTGTCATAAGAAAGGTGAAACATTATTCACATAACTTATGTGTGTTGGTTCCACTTGGAGTGGGCGGAAACGTGGGCGTGCGTATAATGCGCCCAAGCGATTAAAATAAAAAACATGATTGTGTCTACAGATGTTAGACAATGTACACTTCATTGCACATGTATCAATATGTTGATGATTTAATGCGTTATAATTCCACGGGGCATACGCACATCCGTGCGCTTTAGGCATTTAAAAGTTCAAGAGGTTTCCTTGGCTCCTCTTTAATTTGCACTGATTTTAGAAATAATGTATACTTCAATGCACATGTTTATGTACATATGCACATGAATATCTCGCATGTGCGCGCGCACATTAGGCACTTTCTAATACATTCATAATGTTCCTAGGGCTGTGTGTAAGTGCAGGTTGGTTTTAAAAATAATGGACATGTCATTGTAGGTCTAGTACAGGGGTAAGGAACCTATGGGTTTCGAGCCAGATGTGGCTCTTTTGATGACTGCATCTGGCTCTCAGATAAATCTTAGCTGACATTACTTAACAGGATAAGTAATGAATAATTCCGCTGGTAATCACAGAGTTGAAAATAACGTTCAAAATATGAAACATTCTCATGCATTTTAATCCATCCGTCCGTTTTCTACCCCACCTGTTCGAGGAGTCGCATTAATGGTAAGAAGTATTTTACTTATTATTGAACGGGACAAGCGGTAGAAAATGGATGGATACATGGTTAGCTGAGACTTATTATACTCTAAAAATGTTGGTCTTACTTAAAAATGCACGCATTTAGTTGTGTTCAGTGTTAAAAAATATTATATGGCTCTCACGGAAATACATTTGAAAATATTTGGCTTTCATGGCTCTCTCGGCCAAAAAGGTTCCCGACCCCTGTTCTAGTATATCAACATCAACATTATAATAACAGAAGTGTAATGTCACCAAGTCTGCTTTTGCTGCTTTTCTAGGCTTCTGATTGGACAAAATGTGCCTGACAGCAGGTGTATGTGTTTGTGTGTAGACATAGACACTTTTGCAACTACACTCGCGTGGATGGAGAACGTTTTAACCCCAGATATGCGCTTTTGAAACTATCCATGTTCCACCATGTCCACATGAACACGGGGAGTTTCAAAAACACATATTTGGGGTTAAAACAATCTCCAGCCACACAAGTGTAGTTGCAAAAGTGTCTATGTTTACACACAAACACATATACCTGCTGTCATGCACATTTCGTCCAATCAGAAGCCTGAAAAAAACAGCAATAGCTGACTTGGTGACATTACGCCTCTATTATGTTTAATTTGATGGACAATAACATGTAAATTATCTTTAAAACCAGCCTGCATGTACACAGAGCCCTGGGAACATTATTAAAGAGCGAATGCACGCCTGTGCTGCTGAAACCCAACACTCATAGAATTAAAACATGTTCAGCAACATGGTGCAGTGAAGTGTACATTATTTGTAAAATCAGCGCGCACTAACAAAACCATTTTGCATGTTTAAAGTGCCTATATTAAGTGCACAGACGTGCGTGTACCGCTGCCAAACTCTCGTGTAATTATAAAGCATTTAATCGATACAGCGATATGGTAGATGTGTAGTGAAGTGAAGTGAATTATATTTATATAGCGCTTTTCTCTAATGACTCAAAGCGCTTTACATTGTGACAACTAATATCTAAGTTACATTTTTAAACCAGTGTGGGTGGCACTGGGAGCAGGTGGGTAAAGTGTCTTGCCCAAGGACACAACGGCAGTGACTAGGTTGGCAGAAGCGGGGATCGAACCTGGAACCCTCAAGTTGCTGGCACGGCCACTCTACCAGCCGAGCTATACCGTCGTGTAATGAAGTGTATATTGTCTTTGACATCGGAGCCTACAGACGTGTCCGGCTTAATCTACAAAAATGGAAGCAAGACACGTAAGTTAACTTCTTGATTTGTTGTTAAACAATGATTAAAACATAAAATAATGTTGCACCTTTCTTATGACAGAGAGCAAAAAGTCTTGCTTGTCAAAGTTGTTCCATCAGGTGGAGGTTCGACAGTGATCGTATCCAAAACAGCTGACTGTCATTTGTGCCGGCGGGAGTGTCGTAAAGCCCATTTTGATGTTTTTTTTATTAATGTTGAGTGAAAATAGCAGCATGTTTACGTTCAAACATACAGTAAGTCCTCTTATAGTGTGTTTAAAGGCCTACTGAAATGCGATTTTCTTATTTAAACGGGGATAGCAGGTCCATTCTATGTGTCATACTTGATAATTTGGTGATATTGCCATATTTTTGCTGAAAGGATTTAGTAGAGAACATCGACGATATAGTTCGCAACTCTTGGTTGCTGATAAAAAAGCCTTGCCTGTACCGGAAGTAGCAGACGATATGCGCGTGACGTCACAGGTTGTGGAGCTCCTCACATCTGCACATTGTTTACAATCATGGCCACCAGCAGCGAGAGCGATTCGGACCGAGAAAGCGACGATTTCCCCATTAATTTGAGCGAGTATGAAAGATTTGTGGATGAGGAAAGTGAGAGTGAAGGACTAGAGGGCAGTGGGAGCGATTAAGATAGGGAAGATGCTGTGAGAGGCGGGTGGGACCTGATATTCAGCTGGGAATGACTAAAACAGTAAAATACAAGACATATATATACTCTATTAGCCACAACACAACCAGGCTTATATTTAATATGCAACAAATTAATCTCGCATAACAAACACCTCCCCCCTCCCGTCCATATAACCCGCCAATACAACTCAAACACCTGCACAACACACTCAATCCCACAGCCCAAAGTACCGTTCACCTCCCCAAAGTTCATGCAGCACATATATTTCCCCAAAGTCCCCAAAGTTACGTACGTGACATGCACATAGCGGAACGCACGTACGGGCAAGCGATCAAATGTTTGGAAGCCGTAGCTGCATGCGTACTCACGGTACCGTGTCTGCGTATCCAACTCAAAGTCCTCCTGGTTAGAGTCTCTGTTGTCCCAGTTCTCCACAGGCCAATGGTAAAGCTTGACTGTCATCTTTCGGTAATGTAAACAATGAAACACCGGCTGTATTTGTGTTGCTGCAGCCGCCCGCAATACACCGCTTCCCACCTACAGCTTTCTTCTTTGCTGTCTCCATTGTTCATTGAACAAATTGCAAAAGATTCACCAACACAGATGTCCGGAATACTGTGGAATTTTGCGATGAAAACAGACGACTTAATAGCTGGCCACCATGCCGTCCCAAAATGTCCTCTACAATCCGTGACGTCACGTGCCGGCGTCATCATACCGAGACGTTTTCAGCAGGGTATTTCGCGCGAAATTTAAAATTGCACTTTAGTAAGCTAACCCGGCCGTATTGGCATGTGTTGCAATGTTAAGATTTCATCATTAATAAATAAACTATCAGACTGCGTGGTCGGTAGTAGTAGGTTTCAGTAGGCCTTTAAAGACAGCAAGGCAGTGTTGTTGAGTTTGGAAATGACAGCGCTCAACTGTGACGTCATCACAAGTCTCCTCTTGTGCCGTGTACACGCATACGCTAAGCGGAGAGTTTAGGATCTCTACACTTTGGCCAGCGTTTGTAAAAATCAGCGTTTTTAAAGACAAAAGTATGCGTCTGCATGTGGACAAGAGGCCTAAACGGAGAGATAAGTATGCGTTTATTAAGTATCTGTGTCTGTGTGGACATGGCCTTAATAAACACATAGTTATCTCTGTGTTTATGCCTCTTGTCCACACGCAAACGCATACTTTTGCAAAAGCTGGCCAAAGTGTAGAGTTCCAAAACTCTCCGCTCAGCGCATGCGTGTACAAACTGAGACTTGTACTCATCTGATGACGTCACGGTTGTGCGCTATCATTTCCAAAGCTCAACAACACTGACCCACAGCCTTTTTACACACTTTAACAGGACTTGCTGTATGTTTGATTTGTATACAGGCATGCGTGCGTAAAAAGTGCCCGAGTGACTAAAAAAACATTATGTAGTGTCCTCCTTGTTAGTGTGTGCTGATGTAAAAGACAATATACACTTCATTGCATGTGTAATCACTATTACTTGCGGCCGGTTAGATCAAATCCTTATTTCTCTTAATTGCAATAAACAATAATTAAAACAAGCCATTTGGGAAGGGTACTGGATTTGGCACTTTTACAGAATTTTACTGAATTCCGTCAGTATTACTGGGTATCAATTCAAGTACAATCAAACTGTGCCATATTTCAATACCTTTTGTTCCTTGCAACATCCTGTCCAGTTTGCAGAGACTAAACACCGGCTCTAACACAAAACAAGTTCTCTAGCAACACTCAATTACAAATACCGTATTTTCAGCACTATAAGGCGCACTTAAAATGTATTTTAATTTTCTCAAAAATCGACAGTGCACCTTTTAACCCGGTGCGCCTAATGTACGGAATAATTCTGGTTGTGATTACTAACCTCAAAGCTATTTTATTTGGTAGATGGTGTAATGATAAGTGTGACCAGTAGATGGCAGTCACACATTAGATATACTTTTAGACTGCAAGATGACGGCAATAAACAACACAACTTTAAATGTTCCATTGAGAATGTAAAACATTACAGACGGCGCTCAAAAATCTGTCAAAATGTTTTAGTACGACTTTGGTATGCTAAGAAGCCGCACCACTTGATGGATAGTTGGAGCATTACGGCTACCGTAGTCAGACGTACTGTGATTCAACATGCAGGTTTTATTATGGTGTGTATAAAGACCACAAAATGGCACCTATTAGCAGACATATTATCTGGCGTTTTATTTCGCAAAATCTACTTTTCTTGCCTTTTGGTACCTGCTGATGTGTATTTCGGATCTGCATAAGTCCTGAAAATTTGTGCGCGTCCGCCATTTTAGTACGTGCAGACAACGTAGTCGATAAGCATCTTCTTTTTCTCTATCTTCTTGTTATGGGACATTCATCCTCCGCTGTTGCCATTTCTAATATAAAGTAGCGTAAAGTTCTAACTTATATCTCGCTATGGAAGCACTAAAAACTACCGGTGTAGTGGGTTTACATATTTCACCCACGGAACTTTTATTAGTTATTAGAGAGTTCCGGACAGACGTTTTTTCACAGGACACATTTACGGTGTTTTTGTTGCACTAGTGAGCAGTGTTGGGACTAATGCGTTACAAAGTAACGCTTTACTGTAACGCCGTTATTTTTGGCGGTAACTAGAAGTCTAACGCGTTATTTTTTATATTCAGTAACTCAGTTACTGTTACTACATGATGCGTTACTGCGTTATTTTACGTTATTTTTTATGTAGTATCGGCTAGAAAGTGTGAATGTGTTTTATTGAAGAGCTGCAGTGTCGTCCTTCTGAATCTTCCTGTGTCAAAAGCGGGAGAAGAGAAGAGGTGCGCTGTGTGTGGTGGATGGGGCGTGTCTGTGTTTACTAACAACAAGACATCATGGCGGAGCCGAAGTCGAGTTTCTTAACTCTATGTGTTTCTTAACTTAACATTCTCACTACTTTTCTTTTGTCGAGCACAAAGAAAATAATATTTTAGTTAAATGTAAGCTGTGTCTTGGATCAAAGATCCTATCTACTGCCCAAAACAGCAATTCAAATCTGCTGAAACACCTACAAAAGCAACATGCTTCGACGAAGCTAGTAAAGAGAGAAACAGACTCCGATGCCACTTTACCTCCAGCTCCACCTCCACCTAAGGATTTTAACGGAGGCACTGCTAGCTAGGACAACATTGATAGAGCCATTGCAGCGTATGTGCTAGAAGACATGCAGGCTATTTCTACAGTGGAGTCACCCGATTTCAGGCAGCTAATTAGCATGATACTGGCGTCAAACAGCAAATGGCACGGAAAACATTTTCCACGTACCTAGAGAGAACATAAAAATGGAAAGCGAGCTAAAGAAAACACTCCAAACTCTGCCTCTGCTCATCATTCATCACTGAAGGTACACACACTCTGTCAATTCTCTTATATACTGTTGTTTTTTCATTCTAGAGTGTTTGATTATCACATAACTCTAAATGTATAGACTATAAAGTTCACAAACATAAAGAGGGATCCTAGTGGGCCAGGCCAATCTTTCCTTATCTCTAAACTTAAACTGGGGAAATGCATAGAGTGTTCTGGGCTTCAGTATAGTGTTGATCTCCTGAAGACATGATTTTATTTCCAAATTATTTTAGTGAAAAAATGTCTGGTTAGGCTTTGTGTATGTCATGTGTGCCTTCCTTGGGTGAAGCCAGGTTTACAGTTATGTTGTTATTATGCCGTTTGTTACTTATGTATGTTATGTTGCAGCTATTTAAAATAGTTTTGTCAATTTGTTCTGGCCCGAAATAAATTGGCCCTTTGAAACATATCTTTGTCTTTTTGTGTTGTATGTGGACCACATTGCTTAGCAAAGTTCAGTGATGCAAATGCATGTCAAGTTGATCAACAGATTGCATTTTTCTCCAGTGCAATAACAGTACTGAAATGAAGGCTAAAAGGGCATTAATGGGAACCTTAAAGTAACTAAATAGTTACTTTTCACAGTAATGCATTCCTTTTTGGTGTAAGTAATTGAGTTAGTAACTGAGTCACTTTTAAAATAAAGTAACTAGTAACTGTAACTAGTTACCGGATTTCAGTAACTAACCCAACACTGTCAGTGAGCCACGGATGAGGACATGCTGCTGCGTTTTTGATTTAAGTAATGTCTGAATGTTATTGAAACAGTTATCTCCATCTTTTGACACTTCTTTGACTACCGTCTGTTAACACTACACCGCTACAACAAAGATGACGGGGAGAAGCCACGTAAATAAGACCACTGACAAAACGGTGCATCCTGAAGCGACGGTCAGAAGACGACTTGAAGATGGTCTGTAAAACATAATCTATGCAACATTTTGACCAAAGAACCACCATTACATGTTATATAGACCACAAGGAAGTGTTTTACATTTAGAAAAAAATAATAAAATGACCTTTTTAATGCGCCTTATAATCCGATGTGCCCTATAGCTCTAAAAATACGGTAAGAAAGTAAGCCTGATGGAAAACACTTGAATGTACAATAAGGCTCCCCAAAGAAGGCAACAAGAGAAGTATCCCACACTTCTCTTTTGTAAAGTAAATTTGTACAGCCGATCTGGGCATCTACATCAACAATATGATTTGCCTGAGAAGCTGGACAGGACAAAAAAAATAAAAAATAAAAAAGGCTCCCCTTTTCCAAAATGTGGTAGCTTCATGCTAATCACATTGGCTTTGCTAATACATGCTACTGACTAGCATTAGCACATTTACATGGCGATTCCAACACTTCTAAATGTGGTAACTATGACAAAGATGCACATTACAATTAAAAAGCAAATGTGTAATAAATACAATACTTACAGTATACACACATTGTAGGGCTCAACGTAAGACTAGACTGGCACATTCCAGCTTCATGGCATAGCCGCTAAGCAACACACTGTAGTCCAGAACCGTCTATAGAGAGAGTATGGACAACTTGGATTCAGCTGATCTGCTAAATGATTGGTCAAAAGCCCCTCATGTGAATACAGGGTGCAATGTTGGACACCAGTTTGGAGTCGCTGCTAAGTGACACTGCACTTCCTCACCATACATCTCTGTCAATCAAAGAGTTGTTTGCCATGTAAACATGCCCTTTTGCACGGCATAGGGACATTTCACTGGCCAAAAATGCGGGAAGCATTTGCATTGATTCAAAGAAAATGTTTGAATGTAAAAGTTGGCCAGGAAGGAAAGAGTGCCAATGAAAGTCAACAGTATCTTGTGCGAGGTAAGCAAGCATACATACACATGGGAAATGTGGTAAATCTCACTCTCAGTTCTAACAAATTAATAGACATTGCCTTCCAAAACTTTCCTTCAAAAGTATGGTGATAATAAAATCAGAACCATTGTAGACTCGCCACAGCAAAACCTATATATAATGAAGTGAAGTGAAGTGAAGTGAATTATATTTATATAGCGCTTTTCTCTAGTGACTCAAAGCGCTTTTACATATTGAAATGTAATAATGATAAACTTAAATGATAAATTAAATGGGTTGTACTTGTATAGCGCTTTTCTACCTTCAAGGTACTCAAAGCGCTTTGACACTACTTCCACATTTACCCATTCACACACACATTCACACACTGATGGAGGGAGCTGCCATGCAAGGCGCTAACCAGCACCCATCAGGAGCAAGGGTGAAGTGTCTTTCTCAGGACACAACGGACATGACGAGGTTGGTACTAGGTGGGGATTGAACCAGGGACCCTCGGGTCGCGCACGGCCACTCTTCCACTGTGCCACGCCGTCCCTAAACTTAGAGAAAAATAAAATCTGAAACATTTGTATGCACATAAACAACACTTAAGTTCTTTAGCATATCAGTATGTGGAATTCAATTATGGAATTAATTGAGCAAATAACTCAATAAGAGGTTGATCAAACACAAAGTGTTTACAATGTTTAAGAAAGAAGAACGATGATATATATTGAAAAAAAGATATGATTCTTCTCTTTATGTGAATCGTAACTGACTTAACTATTTATGAAAAGAATTGTATTATTGTATAATGTATTTAGATAACATTGATATAACTGTGCTACAAATTGAAAAGAGGAAGGGAACATACAGTATGTGTAAGAAACTGCTATGAAGTGGAAAAGGGATAGGATTAAATAATTCCTACTCTTTTTCGAGCATGTTGTAGAGAGAAATGGAAAACATGTGCTGTATCATGTTGAAACTGCTATCATGCTCAAAATAAACTTCAACCAACCAACAAGAAGAAGTAGTCTTGCTGCATTCTGCGGTTTTCTGAAAAAAGCAAATGGGAAAAGTGGTGTACCAATTCAATGGGCCCATGGTAAAGCGTCGCCATTGTAACACAAATTGTTCCAAAAATGAAGTACCGATGTAGGTGCAATCAAGAACTTTACAACGATATAAGACATGCTGCGGTTCGTTAGCTGGTTTCTATGATATTAAACACGATAAAATAAGACAGAAAAATAATAATAAGCTGAAACGGTGAAGTCCAAGCGATAACAACGTGGGCTGCTGCTATGCAAGCACCCGTTCACATGCTGCTGAATGGGTCCTTGCATAGCATAGTAATAAGTTGTAAGGTAAATAACACTTTTGATTTGAAGCCCAATGTTACGTGTACAGGGGAAGAAGACGGCACAGACAGCAGGGACGTTGTTTAACTCTATATTTATTAATATATTACAATAGAATGGAGTGTGACTAATCCAAAATGTGTATGTGTGTGACTATGTGTAGCGAGTATCTGTAGAATGTTACCGGAAGTGTCGAGCAAAGTGCATGAGTCTGTGGGCAGGCGTGAGGTCAAGTGCAGGAGCGAGGCGTCAAAGTCTGTGTCCAGGCGGGAGGTCGAGATCCAAGAGGCAGCCAAGGAACCAGAGGGAATACGGGGAAACAAGACACACTACTCGTAACGCAGGAACGGAGGAATGCTGCTGTTAGACGACAAGGAAGACACGAGATCAATGAGAAACAGAGAGATAGTGTGCATATAGTTTAGCGATATTTGGCTTACTGTCCAGGAACAGGTCGCTACAGTGTGGCCCGGAACGCAGGTTTGCACTGGCTTAAGAACCCCAGGTAGCTCATCAGCGACAGGTGTGCAGATTGCAGATTGCTTGCAGCTGCCTGCTGCAGCCGGACTGGCGTGCGCAGGTGCGCTCTTGGAGGTGCGCCCATCGCAGCGCACAAATGAATGCGCACTGAGGTGCGCCCGGGCCGTGACACCCAAGTCTCTGCAAACCGAGATACTTTACAGCGGAACTTCTCGACCAACATTACAAACATGGTGACTAACATGCAGATGGAGATTATTGTTTGCGCTTGGTTTGGGAGTGACTCTGCATAAAAAATAAAAGTTGCTCACTTTATGATCTGTTACTGTTATTGTGTATTCATTGTCTTGTTGCCATGATGTTTACAAGCTGCCAGGACAGAGACTTCTGTATTGCTTTCTTTTATAACAATTATTGTGGTTCTTGGCTCCGCATCATATTTTTCTTCTTTTGTTCTCTTTGCAGTCACCATTGTTTGAGTTGTGTCACTGCCAGCTCACTCCACTTAAGAGATTACACTGTACTTTATAAAGTGACACTGTGGGCATTGTTTTATTTTTTTACACTTGATATTTCTCGATGTATATTTAAACTACCTGGAGAAGAGAACACATCTATCCAAGGAACAAAGGTAAGGGCTGCTCACTATGAATCCGACTGGAGAATATGCTCATGCCAAGTTCTAATTAATGATTAAAAAGACAATTAGAACTTGCACAATCAGAGAGAAACAGCAAACCCATAGGGGCAGTTAATGAATACATAATTTATTTTTGTCTGTATCTATGCTTTCGATACTGTAAGTCTTTTTGACCACTGCAGAACACACACGTAAAGGTCCCATCATGCCAGTGGCACAGCCTGCAGTTAAGGAACGACACCTCATCCACATGGTTCTGACACAGCATATGTGACACTAAATACCCCAGAGCATGTTCTCAACAGATGCTGCTGCCAGACAAGTTCTGTCGTCTACAGTCCCAATTTGAAAGAGGAGGAAATGCAAAAAAACAAAAAAAAGCACCAACCTTTGTTATATCCCTGACAGCTTATTACCGTGGAAACCACCCTGGCTTGGCATCGATGGCCAGCCCTGGTCACTAGAGGAAACTGACAATAAAAAGGGGGTGTTCAGGAAAAATGAGAGTGCAATATTAGATACCCCAAATGGGTCCTTAATTAAAAGATAATTAGCCGCAGAGAGGGAAGGGACTGAATCATTTGTGGGGCGACAACAGCCAAGCACCAGTGTGCCATTACAGCTCAAATGCACAGTATAAAGTGAAGACCAGTTGCTTTGGCACAACAAACAAATAAACTAATTTGGCACAAACAAGTTCACATTCTGGCTTCTGTCATAATTTGGCGGGCTCATTTTTTTCTTTTGTACTGTCGTCATTTGCTCACACAGCCAAAGTAGCAAGGTGAGGTGGGAAACGATGCGCTGGATTCATTCCCAGCCCTGTGAAATCCCAAGGAGCTCCAAAATGAGGGACCTTCAAGTTAGTCTCAGTCTGAATACCTGTAAAATGCTAATTAGAAAATACATATGGGGACAGAGAGCAAACAGGAAAATATAACATCCATCGCATTTTAGAACTTGCTGCATTCTATAGTATACTACAATATTTTATGAAAATTTGCAAAGTCCAGTCTGTCCGAAATTACTCTAAAGAAGGCATAATCAACTAAATTGTTTTGGGGTCCACATTCCCAGATTTATATGAACTATGAGGCCTCGCTCCTGCCTTTGACCTTGCCACTGCCCACGGACCTCCGAGGTTGCCTTGCCCTCCCTGGACTTCCGCACCTCGCTCAACACGCACCTTCTTTTTTTTTTTTTTTTTCTTTTTTTTTTTTTTTTTTTAATGTCCTGTCCAGCTTCTCAGGCAAATCATATAGTTGATGTAGATGCCCATGTCGGCTGTTCAGATTTACTTTACAAAAGAGAAGTGTAGGATACTTCTCTTGTTGCCTTATTTGTATTTGACTTTATTAAATGTATTTATATTATCATTTAGTGCAGCCGGGCCGGAGCAGGAGGGGATAGAAAGAGAAAAAAAAAGAAGACAGAGGGGGAAATTGTGGGGACAAGAGGGGGATTAGACAGAGAGACAAAAACAACAACAGCAAACAACAACAACAACAACAACAATAGAGCAACATCAGCAAATATGACATGTACAAATATGATGGTAAAAGTAATAGCAAATAAGCAGTTAGCGAAAAATAAAAAATAATACAGAAATAACAATGAGCATTATTACACTACAAATGGATCAATACAAATACCAATAGAAATAGCGCTATTGATAATGAACAATACCAATAATTTACCTTTATTATCAACAATACAGTTGTTTGAATGCAACAATACATATACGTAATGATAACGTGAGATACGAAAGAATGCAGAAAAATGGAGGGGGAGAAAGAGAAGCAACCTACATTAACCTTGTAGATTGTTATAGTCACAATAGGTTAAGCTTTGTCAGTGTGCCATGTGTTACACCCAGTTTACCCTAGGGCAACAACGTTAATATATGTTTGATGAAACGTGATTATGTGCATGAGTGTAAGTATGCATATGTACTTGTATATGTACAGAATGTGTATATGTGTTTGTACAATGAATGTATATGTACAGAATGTGTATATGTGTTTGTACAGTGAATGTATATGTACAGTATGTGTATGTGTATGTTTGTATATTGAATGTGCGTGTGGATGTACGAACATTAGGTAGGTAAATATGTACTGTATTTGTGTATGTATGTGGGAGCGTAGGTACCTATGTACGTATGTGAGCATATGTGAATTTGCATGTACAATACATTCGACTCCCAGAGTGCGTGGGAGCCAGAGCACGGCCCCATCACCCCCGAGAGCCCAACCCACAAACAGGAGGCGTGGTGCCCAGGGAACCAGGGACCACCGCCCCCACGCAGCCAAGCCGGCCAGCGACAGGAACCCCAGAGCCCGACCCACCGTACCGCCCACAAGGGCCAGCAGCAGGCCGCAGACAGACGCACCCGGCAGAGGACAGGGCACGAGAAAAGCAGGGGACAGCCAGACCCCAAGCCAGCGAGAGACCACACCCCACACGGGCAGAAAGGCGAGACGCCCCGCCCGAGGGACCCAGAGACTCCCCGCAACCGGACGGGAAGACCGCCCCCGCCCCACCGGCAACCGGGCCCCCACGAGCCCACCCCCCACCCCCGGAGAGCGCGGCGAGGCCAGCCCCCGGCCACTCCACCCAAACCGGCCGCCGCAGGACCACCCAGGCACAGGGCCACGGGAACCACCCACCCCACCCGCAGGGACCCCAACGATGGAGATGGAACAACCAGCAACCGCCCCGCCGAGCCCCCCCCCCTGAGGGAGGGGAAAATTAAAAAATAATATTAATAAAATATATTAAAAAATAAATAAATAAATAAATAAATTAATTAATTAATTTAAAAAAAAAAGAATTAAAAGAAGATCACAGACATGCTGACAAACAAGGTCACTACCCCAGCAACTGGCCGACTCGCAGCACCTCGGAATACCTTGCAGCACCAAGCTACCACAATAGACGCAGGGACTAGGCCCAACAGGCCCCAACCAAGACGGGCACCCGGAAGGGATGGACAGCGGGACCCAGGAGCTCCAGACACGCAGTTCGGATGCAGTAGCCTGAGGCGTCGACCCCCGTCTGACAGGCAGGCCCAGAGCGTACCCCCAGAAATATACATACATACATACATATATACATACACATACACACATACACGTATACATACCCACACATACACATATATACATATACATACACATATGTACACATACACATATATAAACATACATACATACACACACATATACATACATATACACAGTTCGTCAGCCCCGACAGCCATCACGCGCGCGCGCTGCCATCAGTCACAACATCAGCCACACCCCTGCACCAGACCCAGCAGCCACGGGCGCCCACACCACAAACAAACGGCAGCAGAAACAGCAGCCGCAATAACCCCAGACAGCCAGCACCAGCCAATCAAATCAAAGCGATCAAAAAAAAACTGCGACCAGCAACCACACGCCACCAGGGCCACGGAGACCAGCCTGCGCCAGCTCGCCGGTCAGCCCGAACGCCAACACGCAAACAAGAGACACCAACAACCCCCCCAACCAAAAGGCCCCCCACCCCAACCCAAACCCGCACAAACACACCACCGCCCAAACAACCGAGACACAGCATCCAGACCAGACACGGGGGCTGCGCCGCCACCACACCAAGTCACCAACAGAGACCCCACAGCGCAAGGTCGGGCCACACGGGCACGGACCCCATCCAACAGGAAGTGAGACCCGCGCGACGCCACACACAAATAAATAATAAGATTAAAAAAAAAATAAAAAATAAAAAAATAAAATAAAATGAAAAATAAAATTTAAAAAAAATAAAATAAAATAAAAATAAGTAAATAATAAAAATAAAAATAATAAATACATTAAAAATAAAAAAATAAATATATAACAATAATAAATGAATAAAAGCCTGGCAGGCCACCAGACCGCAGTCCCCGCCGGCCGACGAGGCAATGAGGGGTGCGCCGAACCCCAAACCCCCCATGCATGTGTACAAGGCCCCCAGAGTGTCTACTGTGTAGTTAAAATTAGGAGGTCAGCCGTTACAGCCGACCTCCAGTCCCTATTGATGTGTGTACTGTAGCGTGAGTGAGATATGTATGCTTGTGGGAACTAATAATGCGATTAAAATTGGGGGACATCAAGGTCATGGTGGGTCCCAACCAAACCAAGCCCCCCAAATCCTAAGTGTCTAATATGCAGCTAAGATTGAGGGATGGACGAGCAGGGGACAAGACAGGAGGACTGGAGCCCCATTGGAGGCATCCTCAACCCCCCGCCATGCCTCCCCGCAGGACAATCCCCAAAGTCCTATATATGTGTGACTGTGTGCGCTATAAGTAGGAGGAGTAGAGGGCCCGGACATCCCCCCAGTCCACGCGGCCGACAACCAGGAACTACGGCCAGGAGGCCGCCACCCCCCGCCACAGCCCGTGACCCACACCAGACCACTTTAACGTGACGCCACGCGAGCCCCTCCCCCCGCCAAACAAAGCCAGCCCCCGCCCGCCCCAACCCAACCCTGCAGAGCCCATACCGGCAACCAAACGCAGAGAAACCGCACAGCCCCCACGCCCAATGCAAACACCGCATCCCGGCCATCCACACAGCAACGTGCCCATACGAGTCCCGGCCAGGGGAAGGAGCCCCCCAACGGGGGAAGAAGCCAATGCATCCCGTCCGGCCGCCAGCCCCCAAACCAGCCGGCAAGCCAACGCCAGCCAGCCCCACAACCCCACAAGCGCACAGACACCAGCCACAGTCCCCCAGCCACTCCAACCCAACACAGCGATGCCAACCGCTGGTATCACCGCAGCAACCATCACCACCACCGCCCGTCCGCAGCGTAAACACCCGCGGCCGCCGAAACCAAAACAAAAAAGCGACCGACCCCGTAAACCACAACAACGCACACCCCCGGCTACCACCGAGGCCACCAACCCACCTACCCCAACTCATCCACAGCCAGGCCAATTGAGCCACCGGACATCCACACCCATGCACACACCTACACATTCATATACACATACATACACACATACATATATGCATATACATATACATACACATACACACATATACACACGCATGCATATACATATAAACATACACATCCACACATATATACACATTAATACACCCACACACATATACATAAGCCCACATATACACAAACACATACATACACAACACACACACAAAAATAAACCCTTTAAATAAAATAAAATAAATAAAAATAAATAAGAGGCCTGGTCGCCAACAGTGCCCAACGCCACCAAACCCCGCAGCCCCTCCCGCACGTCCAGGCCCCCCCCGCCCACCACCCACCAGGCATCCCATCCGGCAAAAAGCCATAAGGGCCCAGCCCTGCGCCCACAGCCGGCATGCCACGGCACCTCAGCAGACCCGGCGCCGCGATCAGCAATGCACACCGGGGCAGCGACACATACATATGTACCTACATACATACACACAGATTTCACCATACATATATACAAACGTACACACACCCACATACACGCGTACCCATATATAATTTAACAGAATAAGTTAAATATATTAAATAGATAAAAAAATAAAAAAATAAAAATAATAATAATAATAATAATAATAATATATATATATATATATACATACACACATACATACATATATATACACATACATACATACATACATACATTCATACATACATACATATATACATACATACATATACATACATACACATACATACATATATATATATATATATATATATATACACATAAAATAAATTAAAATAAATAAATCAAATTAATAAAAAAATAAGGGCAGAGTAAAACACAGGAGGGGGACTCCCGCAGGGCAGTCGGGCAGCACCGCCGGGGCCCCAACAAGGGAGGCAAGCAGTCCCCCCAACACGCACCTTCAACAACTCCTGGTAACACTCAGCTAAACACAACATATAGTCACACCATACGTATCTTGATTTAGTACACACGTCATTTTATTATATTAATAAGTACGCCTAGAGCTAAACGACGTCCCTGCCTCTGTGCCGTCTTCTTCTTCCCACTGTATCGTAGCAGTAAAAGTGATAACGTAGTTTTTTTGTATGTGAACCAGAGAAAGGATTATTACCTTTTTCAAGAGAAGAGGTCCAACTCGGGGAAAGGTGGTGTTTCCCGGCGCCTGCGACGTGTCCAATTTCTGGCGATCAGTCCAACCGGGGTGGATGGCGGGATTTGTCTAGCCAGAGGCTCACGGTGGCACGACAAGCTTTATGTCTGGCAACAAAGAAAACAATAGAATAGTCTTTATTGTCACTGATTAGAAGGTGAACAATGACATTCTGATGGACTACGCTCTCCCCGGTGCAGTAATGAACAGAAAATATAAAAATGCATCTCGACGAGCCTCAATCACATCCCCTATGTAGAAACATTACCCCAACACTACTAGTAAAATGTTATTATATGCAGACGAATAGATTTTATATAATAAGAAATGTGAGAAGTCGGAACACGCCCAGTAATTTTAAAGACGTGACGTCACGTCAGGAAGCAGCTACCGCTCAGAGGAAGTCTGAAGTGACAGCTATAAAACCTTTTTTTCTAATATGATGAATGCAGTCAATGCATGCTTCTAACACCCCTGCTGTACTCGGGTGCCTTAACTTGCCTCTTTCCCCCAGATGGGTGAAGGAATTTTGATATCAGAGATTTGATATCATTGATAGTCAGATGGGACTCCTCAGAATCGAATCATCAAATCCCAGAGTCTTTGAAGACAGCCCTAGTCTTATTTTGTATATTCTGCAGAACCAGCGTCCTCTACAGTAGACATTTGATTGTAGTCTATATATGTTGTCAGAGTTGAAGGAACGCTTTACTGTTTGTAAGGACCTTCTGCAAAAAGGTAGTCAAAGATCATCTCGATGACAGCGCTTTATTGTTTTTAAGAATCTGCTGAAAAAATCCATAGTTGTTTTTTTTAATCAAATCCTAGTTGTACAGATTAACCTCAACCGGTTTGTCACCATAATGTTTGACAGAATATTTTGCAAACTACATATCTCTCAGGAACCCAGTAGGTCAGATGGGAAAACATCACACACACCACTTAAGGGTAGTCTGGCAGAGGATTCTCACAATGAGAGAATAAATAGTTACACAGGCACACAGAGAGGCTAAATATCACCTCGAGCCTCCACATACAATATTGACCCTTTCTGCCTTTACTCGGTTTAATCGCTTTAGGGTACATCCCACACATGCAGTGATACAAACATGCACAAACCCGTTATTAAACCAGATATAGTTATTGTCCAGATATACTCATTTTAAGATTGTAATGCATGAAATAATAGGTGATTGTTCAACGTGTCTTGACATTGATAAAACTGGATACTATAGACACGCTTGTTAGATTTAAATCAATACTGTGTAATCATTAGGCATGGGTACCTTTATCCATTTCAATCGATACAGTGCTAATTTCTGGTACCTGGGAATTAATAGTGGTACTAAACAGTAATACTTCTCGTTGTATGTTCTAATGTGCGTGTTCAAATGGTTTTTTTACCTATCTTTTACCACTGAGTGAAGCAAAGTGAATTTTAATTATATATTTATTTTTCTTTTGTGACTGAAAGTGCTTTATATTGTAAAAACCCATTGTCTACAGTAAGCTAAGTTTAAACCAGTGTGGGTGGTACCAGGAACCAAGGCAAACCAGGAACCCTCAAGTTTCTGGACGGCCGTTCTACCATCTATGCCAGCCCCTGTCCCACAATCCAAGCCAGCCCCTGCCCCCTGAGCTGTGCTATCCAGTTCCATCCATCCATCCGACCATCCATTTTCTACCGCTTGTCCCTCGGGGTCGCGAGTGGTGCTGGAGGTATACCAGCTGCACTTGGGCAGAAGGCGGGGTACACCCTGGACAAGTTGCCACCTCATCGCAGGGCCAATACAGATAGACAGACAACATTCACACTCACATTGTGCTATCCAGGTGTTATGTTGTTTTCCAACACTTCCGCGTCTTATTTACAGTTAGTAGACTTTGCATGTAGTTGCAATTCCAAGATGTTAGATGGCAGTAGTGCATAGACAATGTCAGAGTCATGTATAAGGAGGGGCCAACGAGACAACAGGCGCCATGTTTGCTACCAAGGACGTGTGCGGCTGTGGCCGGAAGCATGAATTGCGGTGGTTCTGACATTAGTTGTCCTAACAAAATAAACCATAATACTACATCAAAATATATTTTTAAACATACTCCAACTCATTGACTTATAATAAATTATGCTTTTATTGAATTAAAATATGATTTTGCGGCCGTATTTGATGCACTCCGCTGTATTCATTCATGCATTGTTTAGTGACCAGCAGGCTGTCTAACACGCTCCCGACGATGCAATGAACATTAAAAAACTTCACAGAACGACCAAAAAAAAACATATTACCCTCATTTTGCCAAATCCTCTTTGGCTTTGGACCAACAATAACGGATACATTCTACTTTTGTGTGAAGTATGTCAACTGTGATGGGCGCCTCATGCATTGATTGTAATAACTGAGCTGTAAATTGTAATCTGTGTATATGTATATACCGTATTTTCCGCACTATAAGGCGCACCTAAATAAATGATAAATGGGTTGTACTTTTATAGCGCTTTTCTACCTTCAAGGTACTCAAAGCGCTTTGACACTAATTCTACATTTACCCATTCACACACACATTCACACACTGATGGAGGGAGCTGCCATGCAAGGCGCTAACCAGCACCCATCAGGAGCAAGGGTGAAGTGTCTTGCTCAGGACACAACGGACATGACGAGGTTGGTACTAGGTGGGGATTGAACCAGGGACACTCGGGTCGCGCACGGCCATTCTTCCACTGCGGCACGCCGTCCCTAAAAAACACACATTTTCTCAAAAGCTGACAGTGCGCCTTATAGTCCGGTGCGCCTTATATATGGATTACTATTAATATTCATTATTATAAAGTTTCGGTCTCGCAACTACGGTAAACAGCCGCCAACTTTTTTTTCCCCATAGAAGAAGTAAACAACCGCCAAGGTAAGCACCCGCCCCCCTAGGAGAAGAAGCACGCGGTGCATGCTGGGATATGACGTTTCATTTCCATTTGTGTGTTTCTGTAAAGACCCCAAAATGGCTCCTATTAAGAGACACGCTCACAACGCAGAGTTCAAACTCAAGGCAATCAGTCACGCAGTAGAACACGGGAATAGAGCAGCATCAAGAGAATGTAACATAAACGAATCAATGGTGCGTAAGTGGAGGAAGCAACAAGATGACCTGCGCCAAGTAAAGACTACAAAACAGAGTTTCCGAGGGAACAAAGCAAGATGGCTACAGTTGGAGGACAAACTCGAACAGTGGGTTGTTGAACAGAGAGCAGCAAGTAGAAGTGTTAGTACCATCACTATTCAAATGAAGGCAAGCGAACTTAACATGGGTGATTTTAAAGGCGGTGCTTCTTGGTGCTTTCGGTTTATGAAAAGATGTAATCTCTCCATCCGCACACAAACTACTGTTTCACAGCAACTGCCAAAAGACTTCCAAGAAAAGCTGGCTACTTTGTGCGCATATTGCAAAAACAAGATTACTGAAAAAAAGATCCGGCCAGAGCACATCATCAACATGGAGCAAGTGAGCTTTACACGATTATTTTGTGTGTTGTGTTGTGTGACATTAACGTTTGAGCAACGTTGAGTTATTGATATTCTTATTGCTCTGCACTATTTTGAATGTTACTATTTTGTGGTTGCACTAACGTTTGATTTTACGGGTAAATCAGCTGTTTATTCATTTTGGGAGTGAACAGAGTTGTCAGAACGCTGGTTTTTAATCTATTAATAAAGTTTGACTGACCTATCTGACTGTTTTGTTGACATTCCCTTTAGCGCAGCTACATCTAATGGATGCATAGGTGCGCCTTATAATCCGGTGCGCTTTATATATGAACAACGTTTTGAAATATGCCATTCATTGAAGGTGCGCCTTATAATCCGGTGCTTGTAGTGCGGAAAATACGATACATATAAATATACACATTAAGGTTGTACGGTATACCGGTACTAATGAAGTACCACGATACTAATTAATTGAAATCGGTACTATAGAGCCTTTGAAAAATACCGGTACATTCTTTCATCTGAATGCCGCTGTGCGGCGGTGACGACAGAGCCGAGGCGCATGATGTTAAGTGTGTCAAAATGCACACACAGAGTGCATACAAGCAATAACATATTGGAGAGGAATAATGGCAAAAAATGACAATTCTACTGGTTAATAAAGGGGGTGCGTGAAGCGCAATATGGAGGTATTTGCGCTTCAAAACTAACGGTAAAGGTGACACTTTAAACACGGATGCGCCGCGCTGCAAGTGCTGCTTTAAAACACGCCTCGCCAAATATATTTCATGTGAATAACAGTTTGAGACAAATTCAGGAAATACAGCACAATGTCTTGTAAGAAGAAGAGTTTTTGGTCACCAAAAAATGCATCACCTCCTTTAGTTTCAAATTTAACGCATGCAAATTTTGGATATTTAATGACATGTTGATGATAATTAAAATATTTTACGTGGATGCATGCAGGTTTGAATTTGTGTAGCTGAAACAGCATTTAAACTGTGCATTATGCAGATTTTTGTTGCAAAACACCAATGAAGTACGTTGATATTCAGACTTTTTGTGAGGTGAGTGACAAATAAACAAATGCTAACTACCCACTTTTTATTGGAAGGCCTTATAATAGACAGACATTGTTGACACAAGTATGCTTTAACATTTGTCAACTTTACACATACACCTTCAAGATACATTGTTGGTACCGTTTGATTTTACTTGAATCGGTACCCGGTAGTCCCAACAGAATTCGGCCGGTAGCTATAAAAAGTACCAAGTTTGGTAGAAATAAAACGTACATATGCAAAGTTTTTTTGCTAAATGTACTGTATATTGTTTTGGTCAAACACCCCTTTCCCCAGAATGCAAATGGTTCCAGTCACAGTCACTTTATTCAACACAGTGACAACCTCAGCCTTCATCTAACCTTTGACGGTTCCTTGGAACTTTGCACGACAATTTGACTCCAAGACCATTTGCCTCATCTCTACAGTTAGTACAATCGTGCTTGGTCACCTGCAGAGGACTTTTTATGACACAAGCAAAATTCTACAGGACCAGCTGGCACAATAAAATGCAATCGATAATGCAATCATAACCGCCACACTGAATTCAACCAGTAGCACTTTTATGTTTGTGCACTATATTCTGAAGATCTATTCCTACTGCCAACATTTTTTGCAATAACCAATCAATAAACTTATTAGATGCTGATTTTTCTTTCATTAACACACATTGTGAAGGGTGATTAAATATTAGGGGTCAAGGATGAATTTAAACAGTTTTTCCTCCTTTTCCAATGTTCCTTTCGAGAAAGAGTGCAGCCACTGACCTGCCTTGTCAGCAATGTGATTTTCCTCTTCGACCTTTCACATAGCAAAACTCCCATCCATATTTATGAGGTAAATACCAGGAGATGATGTCTGGATTCCAGGTCTTGTGGACTTAAATGTATCATGTTATCCGGCAGCTTTAACTGTTAAAGGGGTTTTGGTCTGTTCAGTCAATAGCGGGAACAGACAAACTGTATGTCCTTCTAAATTTGATTTACTGTGTTGTATTAAATTGTCTTCGTGAAATACCAATATTTTGTTCTGTATTTAAAGCATGTAATTTTTATATGAGACAGAGTAGTAAATACAAACTGTGCAGCAAATGTGGAGCTGCTGCTAAGTTAGTCCTCATTTTATGTATTAAATGCAATAATACATTGTTCTATGTACAGTGCATCCAGCAAGTATTCACAGTGCTTCACTGTGTCCACGTTTTATGTTAAAGCCTTATTCAAAATAAAATTAATTAATTTCTGTTATCAAAATTCTACAGACAATACCCCATAACGACAATGTGAAAAGTTTAGTTTTTTTTTAAATGGTGCTGCAAAGAGGAATGGGCAAAACCACCCAGAGATAGGTGTGCCACATGTGTGGCATCGTATTCAAAAAGACTTGAGGCTGTAGTTGCAGCCAAAGGTACATCAACAAAGTATTAAGCAAAAGTTGTGAATAGATATGTACATGTGTTTTTTTCTTTTTCTTTTTAATAAATTAGCAATTTTTTTTTTTTTAAACCTTCACATTGTCATTATGGTGTATTTTCTGTAGGCATTTGAGTACAAACATGAATGTATTCCATTTTGCAATAAGGCTGTAACATACCAAAATGTGAAAAAAGTGAAGTGCCGTGAATACTTTAAGGATGCACTGTATTTTGTGAAGCACTCTATCCCATCTTTTTAAAATAAATAGAAGATTAATCTCCCTGAGAACAATTTGATGACGGTACATTGCAAACATTAGTAACCACGGCAACTATGAGACTGCAAGACACAAAATACAATGCAATATAAAATACCCGTCGGTCAAGCAATGTTATTGTTCTTTTCTAAACCAAAATACACTCAAGTAAACGTGTGACTCTGTCATGTGTCTACAAGGTAAGCAAAATATTTGTTACAGCTGTTACTGTGATGCAGTGCAGTGTCACACCACTGCAAAACACATCTGCTGTAATAAAACTGTTGTCAAAATAAATAATTTTTGACAGTGGCATTCCTAACTGAGATTTATCTTTTAGCCCTATAACAGAAGTGCTCCTGAAAAAAATGGACCCAAACCCATACAATGGAAAATATAACCTTTATTAATTATGGAATCACCATCCTCGAAGGATGCTCATTCAATTGTTACATTTTGTAGAAAGAAACCGGATAACAGACATGACACAAAACTATAGTCATTTCAAATGGCTTTAAGAAACACTAAAATATATCAAAAACATAAAGTGTGGTTGTCCGTAACAGTTTTATTTTTAGATCAAGCAAAGTGAAAAAATATGCAATCCACTCAATATTGAGGAAAACTAAATATGGTTTCACCCTGTAGATTTTCATTGACAAAGCTAACACCTTAGTCTGCAGTTAAAAGGGAGTGTTCATACCTTTGAAAGCTGTTGCACCAAGTGGATTGACATGAATAATGGCTCAATTAAAACAACAGGGGGATTATCAAACTTCTTCAAGAAGGTAAACAATCACGCAAAGTTGCAAAAGATGTTGATCGTTCACTGTCAGCTGTATGGATCTAGTACAAAAATGTGGGGCGGCGTGGCTCAGATGGTAAAGCGGCCGTGCCAGCAACTTGAAGGTTCCTGGTTTCTCTACCCTAGTCACGCCCATTGATTTCTTGGGCATGACACTTCACCCACCTTGCTCCTGATCGGTTGTGGTTAGAGCCTTGCATGGCGGCTTCCGCCATCAGTGTGTGAATGGGTTAATGTGAAGTATAATGTTAAGCGCTTTGGTATAGTGCAGGTATAGTAAAGCACTGTATAAATATACAGTGTTTACCATTTACCAAACAATATGGGAATGTTGTAAAAGGCTTCATCAAAGCATCAAGAAAAACTTAAATCAATATGTCTTGAAATGCACAGCAAAACAAATGAACAACAAATGGATGGAAACTGGAGTCACTGTCTGTGTATGAAACCGTCTAAAGGAAATGAGATTTATTTTTTTAGTTTTCTTGTCGGGCGGGGGTCGACACCTCAGGGTATTGCAGCCGGGCTGCGTGTCTGGGGTTTTGGATTCCCTTCTTGGTTGGAGCCCGTTGGAGCTAGTCCCCACGTCCATCGTGGCAGCTCGGTGCGCTGCAGGGTTGCAAGGCGGCCAGCTGCTGGGGTAGTGACCTTGTGTGTCAGCGTGTCTGTGATCTCTTTATTTTTTTTTTGTTTCTCTCTTTCTCTTCCCTCAGGGGGAGGATCTGCCAGGACAGTTCCTGGATGTCCCATCTCCATCGTTGGGGTCCCTGCAGGTAGGGTGGGTGGTTCCCGTGGCCCCGTGCTGGGAGGGGCCATACTTTGGCTCCCGCACAAACTGGGAGACAAATATATTGTACATACAAATTCACATACACACAATTATTCATACATATATACACACATATGTATATTCATTCATTAATACATACATAAGCGCACACATTGGTACTTACCCACATACATAGGTACATACGCTCCCGCATGCACAAATACAGTACATATATACATCCACACGCACACACATCCACTGTACAAACATACCTATACACATACTGTACATATACAAGAACATGTGCATACATACACTCATGTAGGTAATCACGTTTCATCAAACATATATAAACATTGTTCCCATAGGGGAAACTGGGTAACACACGGCACACTGACATAGCTATTGTTACTATAACAATGTACAAGGTTAATACAGTTTGCTTCTCTTTCCTCCCCTCAATGTATCTGCTTTCTTTTGTATTTCAAGTTATCGTTACATATACGTATTGTTACATTTAAAACAATTGTATTGTTGATAATAGAGGTAATTTTGTTATTGTTCATTGTCAATTGTGTTATTTCTATTGGTATTTTTATTGCTCCATTTGTAGTGCAATAATGTTCATTGTAATTTCTGTGTTAATACTATTTACTTTTCTAACTGCTTCTTTGCTATCACTTTTCATATCATACTTGTAGATATCCTATTTGCTGATGCTGTTCTGTTGTTGTTATCTCCGTCTTATTCCCCTCTTGTCCCCACAATTCCCCTTTTCTCTCTTTCTATCCCCTCCTGCTCCGGTCCAGCTGCGCCAAACAATAATATAAGTCCATTTAAAAGAATTGAATACAAATTACGCAACAAGAGAAGTATCCCACATTTCTCTTTTGTAAAGTAAATCTGTACTGCAAATATGGGTATCTACATCAACAATATAATTTACCAGATTAGCTGAACAGGACAAAACAATTCAAATACAGAAAAGCAAAAAAAAAAGCCGTCATTGACACCTAAACAGAAAAAACAAGGTTACAATGGACTAAGGAAAAGCACGTGTGAACAATGGATGACTGAATGAAAGTCATATTCAGTGATGGGCAAGGTAATAATGCTAAAACTATTGTTTGGTGCCATTCCAATGAGAGTTATGAAGACGACTGCCTGAAAAAAACTAAAAACTAATGACACTGGGGGGATGGCTGTCATTACATCTTCAATGAATGCAAAAGTGCCCATTTTGGACACTTTTCTCATTCCATCAATCAAAAGGATGTTTGAGGATGATGACATAATGTTTCAAGATAATAAAGCATCTCGGCATATAGCAAAAACTGTAAAAACTTTCCTTGAGGAAAGATACATAAGGTCGATGTCATGGCCTGCAAATAGTCCAGATCTCAATCCAATTGAAAATCTGTGGGTGAAATTGAAGAAAATAGTCCATGACAAGACTTCAACCGGTAAAGCTGATCTGACAATCGCAATTAGAAAATGTTGTCGGAAGATTAATGAAGGGTACAGTTTGTCTCTGGTTAAGGCCATGCCTCAGAGACTGGAAGCTTTTATAAAGGCCAGAGGTGGTGCAACAAAGTACTGGTGGCTGGTTGTAATGTTTGTTCCATTAATTTTTTTTCAGAATTGATTGATTCCAATGTTTGTTTCACTCCGCTTGAACTAACAATGACACTGTTACTGACTACAACAATATATTTTATTAAATTATTTTAGTGTTTAATAAAGCAAGAAATTTGCCATTTGAAAAGATTATATGGGTTATGGGTTATACTTGTATATCGTTTTTCTACCTTCAATGTACCCAAAGCGCTTTTACACTCTTTCCACATTCACCCATTCACACACACACAGGAGCTGCCATGCAAGGCCCTAATTACGACCCATCAGGAGCAAGGGTGAAGTGTCTTGCTCAAGGACACAACGGACGTGACTAGGTTGGTAGAAGCTGGGTATCAAACCAGAAACCCTCAGGTTGCTGGTGCGGCCACTCTCACAACGGCGCCACACCGCCCCCTGATTATAGCTTTGTGTCATGTCCGTTATCTGGGTTAGAAACTTACGAACATCCTCCTGGGTGTTCCATCATTTTTGCCAAGTGTTGTGTAAGTACAGGGCCCAGGGCATAATATTTCCACCCAATGTGGCCCACGAGTCAAAATAATTGCCCACCACGATTTAGTACAATATATGAATGCAGCGTGATTACCATTAGTACACTAATCTAATAAGAGTATGGCCACTTAAGCGCATAGAGTTAACACTCGAAGGTTTCGTTAGAAGTAAAATAATCCTTCTGTGTAAAAGCGCTGGCATTTGAAGTAGAATTTCATTGTGAGCAATGCCCTCATCAGTCATGGCAGTGAGGAATAGGCTGTACGAGATGGCTCTGTCACTGAAGGTCGACTCTCACTGGTATGTTTCTCAGATTGCATGGTCTCCTTGTAAACAGTGCAGCATTGTGTGGTTAAACTTTTGGAAAGAACTGCATCAGATTGTATGATATGCCAGGGTTTTTCGAATAACAGATTGCGCTTCCCTGGGGGTTTGTTGGTTACCAGCCTGGGCTTTGAAGCCTGTATCAGAAGTACAGATGCAGTGAATCTGCTTAATCGGGTTTACAGGCAGACTTTTTTTTGCTGGAACAGAATGTCAGTTCCGTCCAATTTCTTCAAGCGTTTGTTTATGACTACTCAGAACCAAGTTTGTTTTTGGTAGTTATTAGGTAGAGTATTAAAAAAGTTAAAAGTAAACTATCGATACGTTGATCGATTAATCAAATAAAACACACTTAATAGCCTAAATAAGTATTTTAGGGAAAATAGCAGAAATAAACTTTTTTCCGCTTGTCATTACGTTCATTCTTTTTGTATAATAAATACACACCATCAACATTGAAATTGCAGATTTAACATCCATCCATTTTCTACCGCTTAATCCCTTCGGGGTCGCGGGGGGCGCTGGAGCTTATCTCAGCTACAATCGGGCAGAAGGCGGGGTACACCCTGGACAAGTCGCCACCTCATCACAGGGCCAACACAGATAGACAGACAACATTCACACTCACATTCACACACTAGGGCCAATTTAGTGTTGCCAATCAACCTATCCCCAGGTGCATGTCTTTGGAGGTGGGAGGAAGCCGGAGTACTCGGAGGGAACCCACGCAGTCATGGGGAGAACATGCAAACTCCACACAGAAAGATCCCAAGCCAGGATTGAACCCAGGACTGCTCAGGACATTCGTATTGTGAGGCAGACGCACTAACCCCTCTTCCACCGTGCTGCCCCAGATTTAACATGTGTGCAATAATTAAAATAATCCATAAATGAATACCTGTTCGCACCCACACAGTTTACAGCAACAACACAACACCGCTCTCATATGCGTTCTTTTTCAGTGGACAAGCGAAAAAACTAAAGTCCGCTCATTTGAAGCCCGGGCACTCCATGCAGTCTGGATTTTGTTAAAAAATGTTTTGTTACATTTATAAAACGATTAATCGCAGCAATAGAATATAAATCTAAGCTATTTTCATTTAAATAATTGATACAACCGGGTAGTCCGGCTTCCTCTCACCTACAAAGACATGCACCTGGGAATAGGTTGATTGGCAACACTAAATTGGCCCTAGTGTGTGAATGTGAGTGTGAATGTTGTCTGTCTATCTGTGTTGGCCATGTGATGAGGCCCCGCGACCCCGAAAAGGGACAAGGGGTAGAAAGTGGATGGATTCAACCGATTAATCGTTGCAGCCCCTAATCCAGTGATCATATTATTCAGTTGTTCATTTTAAATAGCTAGATTGATATGTACTGTACATATAATTTCAGTAAATGATGTACAGTTCGTCAATCAAATGAAATTGATTTACTAGAGATACAACACAGTATCTTTAAAATGTTTTTATTTTATTTTATTTTTTTTCTGGCTCTCATCGAAGGCGGACGGACGCTCCCTTCCCTCTCCTGTATCTCTCCTCTTTTTGCTTCTTTTGTCTTGTCTTGTCTTAACTTTGGAGGTTTTTTTCTTTGTCTTAAACTGAGCCCCCCCACAGGAGTTGAGCCGAGGATGTCGTTGTGGCTTGTGCAGCCCTTTGAGACACTCGTGATTTAGGGCTATACAAGTAAACATTGATTGATTGATTGATTGATTGATTGATTAGTTTGGGAATTGCTCTTTTATAAACCTCCTCACCCCATGTTTTAACTTTTTACCACCTTTACAGAGCGCGGCCCTTGTGGTGACCCATCAGTGTTCCTGTTCCATATACGTGTGTATGATGTTTGTCTGAGCTTGAACGGGTTTGTACTGAAAATTTAATTTTCTTATACCATTTAAGTGCAATGACAGTAAAGTTCCATTCTATTCCAGGAACATTTCTTTTTTATTTTAATTTCTTTTTTTTTTTGACATCATGCTCATGCCTGATGCTTGGACACTAGCGTCTGTAACTGAAATTCCAGTCCGTGCGTTCTCTGCACCCTCAGTGTGTCATTATTCAATCCATTCTAATTGTTCAACGCATCACTGAAAATCCAGGCCATATTTTCCCTTCCTACCTTGCTTATCGTGTTCCTGCATGCACATTTGAAACACACAACGTGGACTAACACAGCCCATAGAAGTTAATGTTCACTCTGTAATTTTGAAGACTCAGGTCTTATCTCACACCTGCATAAAGCAAGAAAAGTGTCTTTCAGACTCCACACCAGATTAACAAAGGTATGTGACCATTATACAGTACACAGGGATAGAAAATAGAACAAACTGTCTTCATAGCTAAACTATATATCTCACTTTTCTGGCAACATGTTATTTTTTGGTGTGGTATACATCATTGAAACTCTGTGTGAGGTCACTGCTAGTTCTTTGTCCTTTGTCCTTTGCAGGTTCACCTATGGAAACTTTGTCACAATGTTTACTTCCTTTAGGCCAGGGATAGGCAACCATTTGCATCAAAAGATCAATTTCCACAATATTAAAACCCACTTGGAGCCACACAACCTACTTGACAACTAAATTGAAGGTAAGGCTATATACATTGTATATGTTGTCATGATCCGTGGTCCGGATCATGTTTAGTTTAGTTATGTTTGTTTTTTGGACGCTTTTTAGTTCCTGGTTGTTCACTTCCTTGTTTTGTTTTGGTTGTCATGGTCACTCATTGTGTTCACCTGTCTCTGATTAGTGCTCGACCGCTCACCTGCTTCCCGAACGCTAATCAGAGGCATTATTTAAGTTGCCTTTGCCAGTCACTCGTTCTGCCTTCGTTGTCTTTGTCACACCGGTTATGTCTTGCTCTGATCAAGTAAGTTTCCCTGTCCATGCCCTAGCGTCTGCTAAAGATTAGCTTCACTTGTGTTTTAGGCACGCTTGCCTTTTTTGTTGTTGTATTGTTTATGTTTGTGTCAGTGTGTGATTTATGTTAATAAATCCTAGCCTACCTTCATGCTGTCGTCCGGAGCCGTCTCTTGCGATGGAAGAACAACCCCGCAGCGAGCTGCGACCCCCACGTGACATATGTATGCATTCTTTTTTTCTGTTAATTTTTTACTGGTTCCGTCCTTGTTCCCTACGTGACGAGCCACACCTGTTGCTACCTGGCAGTTAGTGACGTTTCTTAAGAGCCACTATTGCGCCGTATTAATCACAATGTCATTCAAACTGTTGTGCACCAGGCAAAGGGAAGGAGGCGACACCAAGGCAGAACTGCGGTTTATCAGGTTTATTGAAAACCTTGATGAGTGTGTGGGGTGTGTATGCTACCACAAGTGAATGAGTGCAGACGATGTGTAGGGTTAACAATGTAAGTTTTACCAGGGAGTGTTGTCGGTGCGTGTTGTATGAATCGTTCGTCAAATCCAAGGGGCAAGGCAAAGAGGCAGTCAGCAGGGAGGCAAGCAGTCGGGGGCTGGAGAGAGGCAAGGATGTCCGAGTCCAAGCAGAGGTCAAGGGTCGAAGGAGGCAAGCAGAGATCCAGGTGGAGGTCGTGAGGCAGGACACGATCACAGGCAACAGGGAAGACACTGTGGAAGACACAAGGGACATCAAACACGGGAACGAGGAAGAGCACAAAGAAGGCGAGCAAGGAACGAGGGAGTGGTGCCAGACGTGATGCTTACTCAGGAAGATTGGCTACGTTCTGGCGAAGGTCCTTTGGGTCCGCTGGCTTTTATGTTGCTCCCTCTCATCAGGCCCAGGTGTGCTGATGCGAAATTGCTTGCAGCCTTGTCGCTGCATGGGCGTGCTGTGCTCAGTGTGAGCAGGGGCGTGTCCAAGTGTGCTGCCAGCAGAGGTCCCGGCAGCACCAGCTGCCGAGGAAAAGCGGGTTCGAATCCGCGCCGTGACACAAACGCTAAGGCAGGCTAATCCCAGATTTCCACTAGAGGCGAATCTGCTTGTGTTGCACAGGAAGCCATGCACAAACACAAAATATATTACTCAGTTTTCAATGCAAATTGTATTTTACACTTTTAAATGTCCTAATGGACTTGAAGTCAACTTGTCAAAGGTTTTCACATGTGATATCACCTCGTTTACACAAATGGATACGGATATGCTGATTCTGTAGGTACAAAACCCATCGACTCATATACAGGCATTTCCCGGGGCAGCTTCATGGGGATATGGAAACCTGTGTCTAATTCAAGCTAACACTGATACCGGGAAAGCAGGGGAGTTGTGTGAGTATGTGTGTGTGTGTGCGCGCAACCGAACTAACTGTTTGTGGTTCGCTTTGCTACAAATGCCCTAATCACGTGATTATGAGCGGATTTGCGAGATCCCATAAAAGTCTGCTCAATTTCGTTCCTTGACGAAGCCGCAACAGAACAGTGGTGGGGATTGCCGGACTGCAGAAGGCGGCGTCGTTCCGTGGCAGTGCCCTTCAGCTGCCATTCTGCATCCAGTGGACGTCCAGGGTAGGACATAAGGTTATTGACATTAATGATGCATCAGACTGAACAAATTCACTCGTGGTCTCTTTATTGTGCTGTCTCATGTGACTAGCAAACAGGCACCTACTCTCAATTGTGTTATTTCATCTACATGACCTACAGATGATCAAAATGAAAACAAAGTTATTGATTATGACAATGACAAGAATGACGTCAAAGACTGTCAGGTTCAAACACTGATGACATCTACAAACCCCGTTTCCATATGAGTTGGGAAATTGTGTTAGATGTAAATATAAACGGAATACAATGATTTGCAAAACCTTTTCAACCCATATTCAATTGAATGCACTACAAAGACGAGATATTTGATGTTGAAACTCATAAATTTTATTTTTGTTTGCAAATAATAATTAACTTGGAATTTCATGGCTGCAACACGTGCCAAAGTAGTTGGGAAAGGGCATGTTCACCACTGTGTTACATCACCTTTTCTTTTAACAACACTCAATAAACGATTGGGAACTGAGGAAACTAAGTGTTGATGCTTTGAAAGTGGAATTCTTTCCCATTCTTATTTTATGTAGAGCTTCAGTCGTTCCGCTGTCGTAATGCGCCACACATTTTTGATGGGAGAAAGGTCTGGACTGCAGGCGGGCCAGGAAAGTACCCACACTCTTTTTTTACGAAGCCACGCTGTTGTAACACGTGCTGAATGTGGCTTGGCATTGTCTTGCTGAAATAAGCAGGGGCGTCCATGAAAAAGACGGTGCTTAGATGGCAGCATATGTTGTTCCAAAACCTGTATGATGTGTAAGTTACCCATGCCTTGGGCACTAATGCACCCCCATACCATCACAGATGCTGGCTTTTGAACTTTGCGTCGATAACAGTCTGGATGGTTCGCTTCCCCTTTGGTTCGGATGACACGATGTCGAATATTTCCAAAAACAATTTGAAATGTGGACTCGTCAGACCACAGAACACTTTTCCACTTTGCATGAGTCCATCTTAGATGATCTCGGGCCCAGAGAAGCCGGCGGCGTTTCAGGATGTTGTTGATAAATGGCTTTCGCTTTGCATAGTAGAGCTTTAACTTGCACTTACAGATGTAGCGACGAACTGTATTTAGTGACAGTGGTTTTCTGAAGTGTTCCTGAGCCCATGTGGTGATATCCTTTAGAGATTGATGTCGGTTTTTGATACAGTACCGTCTGAGGGATCAAAGGTCACGGTCGTTCAATGTTGGTTTCCGGCCATGCCGCTTACGTGCAGTGATTTCTCCAGATTCTCTGAACCTTTTGATGATATTATGGACCGTAGATGTTGAAATCCCTAAATGTCTTGCAATTACACTTTGAGAAATGTTGTTCTTAAACTGTTTGACTATTGCTCACGCAGTTGTGGAAAAAGGGTGTACCTCGCCCCATCATTTCTTGTGAAAGACTGAGCATTTTTTGGGAAGCTGTTTTTATACCCAATCATGGCACCCACCTGTTCCCAATTTGGCTGTTCACCTGTGGGATGTTCCACATAAGTGTTTGATGAGCATTCCTCAACTTTATCAGTATTTATTGCCACCTTTCCCAACTTCTTTGTCACGTGTTGCTGGCATCAAATTCTAAAGTTAATGATTATTTGCAAAAAAATAAATGTTTATCAGTTTGAACATCAAATATGTTGTCTTTGTAGCATATTCAACTGAATATGGGTTGAAAATGATTTGCAAATCATTGTATTCCGTTTATATTTACATCTAACACAATTTCCCAACTCATATGGAAACAGGGTTTGTATTAAACAGACAAGAAGGAAAGAATCATGCAGAGACAGAGTTCAATTTGGCGCAATGAGGAGAGACGTTTTGGGCTGTACTCTAGTTACAGATCCAAACTACGCTCTAAAGCAGACCTCGGCATTAGAGATGCACGGTTTGCGGACACAACCGCGGAGTCCGCGGATTATCCGCGGATCGGGCGGATGAAATTTAAAAAAATAAGATTTTATCCGCGCGCGGGTCGGGTCGGGCGGATTAATTAGATTTTTTTTTTTTTTTTGCGGGTGGCAGTTAAACCAATTCGGAAATATATATACATAGTTAAATGTTGTTACCCACATACGAAAAACGAGCAGGCACCTGCTGCATATGCCACAACAGAAGAAAAAAAAAGAAAAGAGATGGACACTTTTACGGAGCGGAGAAGGGACGCCTCGCCGGGGTCCGGGACCGAGGCCCCTTCCCCCGAGAGGGCCCCACCGGGAGCCGTAGCTGAGGCGATCCGCGAGAAGGGCCCGACGCACGTCCAGGGTCACTACCGCGCCCACCGCACCGACACCCCGTCTCGTCCGCCTTCGCCGCGGCCGGCGTCACGCGCAGCAGGTAAGCAGCTTACCTGCCCGCCACCCCCGTGGCCGGGGGCTCGTAACATGGGTCACTCCGCGCGCTCCGCCCGCGCAGCTTACCTGCCCGCCACCCCCGGCCACGGGGCTCGTAACATGGGTCACTCCGCGCGCTCCGCCCGCGCAGCTTACCTGCCCGCCACCCCTGTTGCCGGGGGCGCGTAACAGGGGTCACTCCGCGCGCAGTGCGCTCACGAAAGGGGTGGGGCTCACCCTGGTTGATATAGAGAGCAGGACGGTGGCCATGGAAGTCGGAACCCGCTAAGGAGTGTGTAACAACCCACCTGCCGAATCAACTAGCCCTGAAAATGGATGGCGCTGGAGCGTCAGGCCCATACCTGGCCGTCGCCGGCAGCGAGACGCGCTTGGAGGTGCGCTCAGCGCGGCTCCCACATGATTGCGCACTGGTGTGCGTCTGGGTCGTGACAGCGTGGCACGCGAAAGTCTGTGCTGCATTGGATCAGTCTCCTTTCTTTAACAGGCAAAAGCTTTATAACCTCACCATACCTGCCAACTTTTGAAATCAGAAAAACCTAGTAGCCAGGGTCCAAGGGCCGCAGGCCCCGGTAGGTCCAGGACAAAGTCCTGGTGGAGGGTTCAGGGCTTCGCCCCCCGACGCAAAATGATTATTAGCATTCAGACAGGTTAAAATGTTGCTAAAACCATCACTTTTCTATCAGTCACAGTGACTTTTCAAAACACAAATATTACAGCAAAAATCATATGGGTTGATTGGCATGTTTATTCTGTAAGCTAACTTCAATAGTTTGAAATTATTTTGACAGTTAATGCCAGTTATCCTGTCAACCTTTCACAAGACTTCAATTTGTTAATTGAAAGTATAAACAGTATAAACACTTTTTACAGTAAACAAATGGTAAAACAGTACTAAATAATTCCATTTAAAAAAAAAATTGGTGTCATTATTAACTTTCTGTCCAAGCTTGTATAATCTACTGCCTTGTTCAATTGTAAAAAATATTCTGTGCCTAAAATTCACATTTCTATCACAATTATCATACTGTAAACATGGTAAGCTAACTTCATTAAAATTAATAGTCCTGTCAATAGCATGGAATTACAATTCAAATGTAGATTTTTTGTAAGCCTTTCAAAAGAATTCAAAATATGAAAAATTAATGAAAATTAATTTAAGCCATCAGACACTTGAAAAGTGGCACATCACATCTCTAATGTAATCATTTGAACTTTTCAACAGAAATAGCACTGCAAAAATTTTAAGGACATACTTCTGTATTTTGGTAGTTATGCTGTCAACATTTGACAAGATTTCTTCAACTTGGACTTGAAAGCATAAATAGTATAAACACTTTTAACAGTATGTCGTGCTGTGAAATACAGCCGACAGGATTGCGCACCAAACACGAAGCAAGGCCAAAGCGCATATGCATGGTGCAGGAGAACAAAGGACTTCTTTCATTTAAGGTTTGTGATAAACCATCAAACTCATTCGTTAAAAGGACTCTATAGTAATATAAAGCAAATTTTTCTGGACATTATCATGCAAGAAAAGTTTATTTTTGGGACCGCGATCACCGCGTAATGATTTTTAAAGGTTGCATTACAAACATTTAACTGTCCCATGTGATCAGCCAGTGTGATTGGAAGTCCATGCTCAATTATTGCCTCCGTAAATAAAACTTTGGCATTTATCACATCCAAAGAATCTGTTTGGGCGACGAAAAACGTTGAAAGTTTTCCACTTGTATCGCTAGCAACGGCATTAGACTTGTGTTTTTTTGTCCCAACGTGGTCTTTTACATCGCTAATTCCTCCGTGTCCGATCGAAAAATCTTGTCTGCACAAGGTGCAATTCGCGTAGTTTTCACCCTTTTTTTTTTTTTAATTAATGAAAAACCGTATTTTTTATCACTGCAACCATAACCCGGAATAGGTTGATGAAAACCGTACGAAATACGGGAAAACCGGAGTAGTTGGAAGGTATGCCTCACTAATGCCTTGCATCGTCTATATTAGATATATACCAACGGGCGGGTGCGGGCGGATGGCGGGCGGATGGCGGGCGGGTGCAGTTCTGATCAAACGTTACATCGGGTGGATGGCGGATGGTTGACGACTTTCTGACGCGGTTGCGGATGAAATAAATTGCCTATCCGCGCATCTCTACTGGGCATTGTACGGCCCCCAGGCCAAATACGGCCCTTTGGTTGACTCTGACCGGCCCGTGTAAGGTTAATTGGAAATTACAAAATTTTACCTCATGCATGGACCATAGACTGTAAGGCATGGACTAAAGCTGCATTGCTTTTATTTGTTTACTGAAGTCGGAGGTAAAGCTGTGTGTTTAGTTTGCGGGGAGCTGATCGCCGTCTTTAAGGACTACAATTTGAGTCGGCATTACGAGACAAAACACGCGGAGAAATACAAAAACTTGACTTATGTTGAAAGGGCGAGAACATCGGAAGCTTTGCTAGCTAAGCTGCAAAATCAGCAAGTCTTTTTTACCAAGCTTCACACATCCAGGGATGCAGCAATCAAGACCAGCTTTGTGATATCCCACAAAATCGCTAAAAACAGTAAGCCACAGAGGTGGGACCAAGTCATTGCTTTGCAAGTCACAAGTAAGTCTGAAGTCTTTGCCCTCAAGTCTCGAGTCAAGTCCCGAGTCAAGACAGGCAAGTCCGAGTCAAGTCCAAAGTCAAGACTGGAAAGTCTCAAGTCAAGTCCCAAGTCCTGCATTTTGATTTTCGAGTCCTTTCAAGTCGTTTTAACCACAGACTAACGTATTTACACAGATTGTGTATGCTTTTAAAACGCTGTATTTATTTATTAAAACAAGTGCATTTGAAATTGCAGGGAAAAAGATAGTGGTGACATTGCACTTCAAAATAGCACTATTAACCAGTCATTTTAAACATGTAACTCATTCCTTTACAGAATAAACACATTTGAAAAAACAAGTGCAACTGTACTTATTTGCACAAAAGTGTTAACATTGTATTTCCATGGCATATTGCATTGTAACTAGTTCCACAGCAGTTTCTGTCCTGTTCTTACCTTATCTCATTGATCTCATCTCATACTGTATGTGTGTTGATGTGTGCGTAAACATGAAAAACATAACAAATATATGAACATAACAATGAACAGAGTTGTACTTTTTAGATGTCAGGGCCCTATGCAATATGTACACATATTCTTAATATAGTATACATTTTAATTGACCTGTATTTGACTATGTTTGTCTTTTTGTAGGTGGCTAAAATACGCGGTGCTGCTGACCGCCGTCTAACGTTACGTTACTGTGTGTGATACATTGACTAACGTAATGTTACTGTGTGTGATACATTGACTAACGTAACGTTATGTGTAGGTACCTCATGCAACCCTGCTTAAAAAAAAACACTTGACAAAAAGTATGAATAAGGTAGCGAACTGCAGTGGACGCAACATATTGCCGTGTTTGCAATGACGTTATAACCATAGACATCTTATAAGTAGACGCAGCATTGGTTGCTGTGACGTGAGCAATTTGGCCGCCATCTTGAAGTGGTGATGAGGAGCTGGCGAGCAGCCTAAACTGACAGTTGACAGGTAGCGTTTTCCTGCTCAAATGAGCGGACTGTTGAAAATAGGAATCGGGGGATTACTTTTCACAAGTAAGATTTAACATTAACGTACTATTGGTTGTATTTTATGAAAATAATATTACCACAGAGTTGAGAAGGAGCAAAGATCTTCAATATTTGTATGTGAAAATCACAAAGAAATCTTCTGGGGGAGGCTGACGCCCCTACAGGGGTTTGGTTTACAAACTTTCAGCCCCACCTAAAACAAAATTCACCAGCCGCCACTGATTATGATGCATTCTCATTTTAGGCAAAGTATAAGACAATACTTTCTTAACAGTATAATTGTAACCAGGAATAAGTCTTCAAGTAACAATATTCAAATACTAACATTGTTGGGTAAAACAGAATTTGGTTTTATTCTGAATGCAGTGAAACAGATTGGTGGTTTTAGCTGATATAAAGACTTTCAGGTGTTTATATATGTTTAAGTATTTGGCAGACGCTTTTATCCAAAGCGACTTACATAAAAAAATACATATAAAACAATCACTGCAAACATTATCATTTAAGGGAAGAATGTAATAGAAAATATCAATACAAAGTGTCAAGACAGAATAAACTCTCTGCTGCTGAAGCAACAGAGATACAGTCTATAGGTCCCTAAGACATATAGATATCTAATGTATTCATACATTGTTTATGTAGGATACACGCATGTATATATAACCTAATCATATTGTTTCTTCAACTTAAAAATAGCTTACCGTTTTTTCCCCTTCTCTGGTATTATATTCCCAGTTTTGATCTCGGACGTCTGGTCACTTATAGCGTATAAGAATATTATATTACTGTTAAGCAAACTATGAATAATAAAACACGCCAAAACATGTGTCTGTTATCATAGCTACACGTATGACAAAAAAGCGCGTGAAAATCAGTGGTATTCAGTGAGGTAAGATGAATTAAATGCGCTGACAGTTCATTGCTCCTGCCAAATGAATTGCACTGAATGGAGCGGATCACCACTCCAAGATGGCGGCCGCGCATCTCGTCTGCGCCAGTAGGCAGTAGCGCTCCATGCTGCGTCTACTTATAAGATGTCTATGGTTATGACGTTAGCAGTGAGTTTGCAGCCTCACTGATTTAACTACACAGCAAATAAAAGTCACGTTACTTAGCCAATAAACGTTATCTTACATTCAAAACGTACCCTTCTTTGTGCAACTTCAAATGTCGAACGAAGTTGGAAGTTGTTGCGTCTCCGTCTGTAAAATTCGAACTGCGTGATTTGCATATGGCAATTTGTTTTTTGTTGACCAAGTCGTAGTTTTTATTCCCGAACGAAACCAACTTTGGCATAATTGTTTCTCACTGGCACGTTGTTGGACAACTCTTGTTCATTGGTTCTCCTGCAATTTGATTGGATGAATGCTGTGTGATGAAAACAACGTAGATGTAATTTGATTGGCTGTTGTACTGACAGCACTCCAGCTGACAGGAACAACACGCTGATAAGACACAGACGAAGAAAATTAAAAATACGGAGCGCTCCCAAATAACTTTTTAAGCTTTGGATTTTGGGGAAAGTGGCAAGTCATGTCAAGTCAAAAGGCTCAAGTCCAAGTGAAGTCACAAGTCATTGATGTTAAAGTCTAAGTCGAGTTGCAAGTCTCTTCACATTTTGTCAAGTCGAGTCTAAAGTCATCAAATTCATGACTCGAGTCTGACTCGAGTCCAAGTCATGTGACTCGAGTCCTCACCTCTGGTAATCTCGGAGGGGGAGTTTGTCAAAGAGTGCTTGGTGGACTCCGCAGCACTAATATGCCCTGAAAAAAAAGGCGCATTTGAGCAAGTCCCGCTGTCCAGGCAAACCGTGACGAGGAGGATAGAGGACATTGCGGAGAATCTCGAGCTTCAGCTGCATATCGGTGAATGCTAACACCGTATTTGCGTATGATGTCACCTAGCGGCAGCATTGAGATGCTGAAGAGTGCATGGCCAAGAACCGAACCCTGTGGAACTCCACACATTACCTTAACATCCTCGGAGGTCATGTTGTTATGTGAGACGCATTGCTTCTTGTCAGTGAGATATGAGTTAAACCAAGAAAAGGCAAAGTCTGACATACCAATACGTGTTTTCATATGTGCTAAAATAATTTTATGATCAACGGTATCAAAAGCAGCGCTGAGATCAAGTAGCAGCAACATGGATGACGCATCAGCATCCATAGTTAGCAATAGATCATTAGTCACTTTTGCGAGGGCTGTCTCTGTAGAGTGATTTGTCCTGAAACCGGACTGAAAGGGTTCACAGAGATTGTTAGATGCTAAGTGTTCGTTTAGCAGCTGTGCAACAATTTTTTAAATCATTTTCGAGATAAAGGGAAGGTGGGACACCGGCCGGTAGTTTACCATGAGGTCAGAATTGAGGTTAAGTCTTTTGAGCAGAGGATGAATAACAGCTGTTTTGAATGCTAGGGGGACAGTACCTGAGGAAAGTGTTATGTTAATAATATTTAGCAATGATGGTCTTAATATTACAAACAACTCCTTGATAAGTTTCCCAGGAAGTGGGTCTATTAAAAATGTTGTTTGTTTTGTCCCATTTACGAGTCACAGAAGTTCCTCTAATGTTATTTCTTCAAAAAGAAAGAGATTATTTTGGAGAGCAATATCCGTCGTACATACATTCTTATCTGCGTTAATAGAACCCAATTGGAGCTGGGACATATTATCTTTAATCTCATTTTCTCGTGAGTAAAATTTTCCTAGTAAAGAATTTCATAAAGTCATCAACCAAGTGGGTGGAGCTATCTTGTTGGGTTAGCGATGCTACTGTATTAAACCAATATTTAGGATTGTTTTTATTGAGGCAGGTAATATTGGAGTAGTAATTAGATTTAGCAAAGGTAAGAGCGTGTTTATAAGTTATTAAACTATCACTCCATGCTTGATGGAAAACCTCAAGTTTGGTCACACGCCATTTGCTTTCTACATGATAGATTAAGAGCTCTGGTTTATTCAGTGAACCAGGCGGTACGCCTTTTAGGGGCCTTTTTTTGGCTTTAGCGGTGCTATACTATCAATGGCAATGCGCAGGGCATCCTTAAAGTTGTTCGTGAGGTTATCAATAGAGCCCACACAATTTGTGAATGGTGCCAATACCGAGGGCAGGAGGCCAGCAAGAGTTGTAGTTGTGGCAGCATTTTATAAGGTAGTAAACAAACATTACTTCAGTGTACAGGAGTACCATAACTTTGGAGATGATGACACCCCGGACAAAAGACTAGAACTATTGTATTACCGTTGCAATGCTTGGGTTCATTTATTATTTGTGTAAGATCACAGGTATCAATTATAATCTGGAGGCCATGCACGGAGGGTCTGATGGAGTATTCATATGGATATTAACATGTCCCATTATAATTATATTATCAACTTGCGTCACTACATCAGCAACACTAAACATTTGCTGATAAAGTCGGAATGGGGCCCAGAGGATCGATAGATAACAGACAGATAGAGAGGTAGCGGGGTGACAGACCCTTACAGTAAGCACCTCAAAAATTATTTATATTTATTACCTAGGTTAGGGCTAAGGTTGAGGTTTTCATTGGATATTAGTGCAACACCTGCACCCCTTTTAAGGGGATGGGCAATATGTGCACTCGCATTGTTAGGAGGACATGCCTCGTTTAGTGGAAAAAATTCATCTGGTTTTAGCCAAGTCTCGCTGAGACCAACGATGTTAAGATTGTTGTCTCTACTGACCTCAATAACATCGCTTTGGGAGGCAATTATCTGAAGTTTAAGAAGCCCATGTTATAGGTGGTAGGCTGCTATGAGGAATTTTTGTTAGTGGTATCCATCGTACTGATATTAATGACTTTATGTCTATTTTGTGTAGTGTGCCTTAAATAATTTCAATCACATCTAGATATTGATATGGTGGGGATGTTGAGATTATTTACTTGGTGCTGCGATAGATTTAACGCTTTATAACGTTCCACCTCTGTAGAATGACTGTCTATCTCTGGTACAGTCACTACAGAAAAAACATTATATAAGTCATGTAATATTCTATGGGAAATGCTTGTTTGCAGGAATTTTTCAGCCTGGCGCTGGTTAGTTCTAGCTTAACTGACTCTTCACCCGGGCTAACAGGCACTGTAATTGCCTCTGTCTGAGCTTGCTCTAGTGTAGTTACTCAAGTGTGACTCAACCAGTAATCTATGTTTCTGGAAGGGTGAGCAGCAAACAGCGCAGTAGCTTCGAACCGGGACTACCTTAGCTTCGCTAGCTTAACAAATAGCTAGCTGAAAGTGAGGCGGTGAAACAGACAGTGGGTGCTTTGTAAGTTTGATAAGACTACTAAATAAGTTGGAGAAGGAATAAAGAAGCTGTAAAACAATTAGAAGCACAATTCCTAGGGAAAATTACAAAGCTCTACCCCATGTTGCTTCATTTTGAGGGTGCAGTGGTAGTGGGTGAGGGCTAGTAGTAGTGAGTGAGGAGGAACATTGGGATTGGGCCTTCGACTATCTTGTTGTTTGCTGTTTGCAACAGTAGGGAGGATCATTTTTTTCTCCTGAGCGTGTTCGTTTAAAGCTCACCAAGTCGTTGTCAATTTTCAGATTCACCATTTTAAGATTTATTTTACAGAGTGATATATTGAACCAGAGAAATACAATTCCCTCATGGCCACATGCGGGAATTCTGAATTGGACCATTTTTGATGTTACAATTTACCCCATTTTTGATTCACTGCACTCTTAAAATAGATTGTGCCTTTTGAGCAGCTCATTAACTATTCACACATAAAGATTAGCTTAGAATGCTTTATAATATTCATGCTTAATATTAAATCCTTAAAACACCTTTTGTATTATGATGCTTATTGGAACATAATTATTTACATATATCAGAGAGAAATGTATTGTGCATCCCTGAACTTCTGCTGGTTTTTGCAGAAGTATAAAGAAGAGCATATCAAAGTATGAAAAGAAAGAACATGACTGCTCTAGTCTGTAAAATACTATATCAAAGTATGAAAGTAAAGAACACAGGAGCCCACGTGTATGACCCCTTCCTCTTGTATGTTCTTAAAAAGCAAATTATTTTGAGTGACGGGACTCTTGCCTTCACTTAATACAACGAGCTTGGTGATCCTGTTGCCAACAGTTTGGAGTGCCTCTGTAAGTAAATTTCTATTGTTGATGCAAATACATTTAACTGATTGAGCATTGAAATAGGTGTATGAAAACCTTTATTTTCCTTCTGATTAAATAACAAACATACAGCGAGTTGGGACAGAGCTGAGATTTTTGGGAGTCCACCGTCAACCAAAACTAACGATTTACAGTCATGCCTAATGATCAATCAATCAAATTATTGTAGTATATCAATTAAATTATATACTATAATAATATAATAGTTAGGCGCTAACCAGGCTGATGGGCCTGGTTAGCGCCGTGCATGGCAGCTCCCGCTATCAGTGTGTGAATGTGTGTGAATGGGTGAATGTGGAAATAGTGTCAAAGCACTTTGAGTTCCTTAAAAAAGGTAGAAAAGCGCTATACAAGTACAACCCATTTACCATTTAGTTAGCATGCAGAAATATGATGGGAAGATCGATATACTCCTTTCATTAGGTGTATGTGTATGCTAGCAGTTTGTGTAGTCAGGGTTGTGAAGGATTTTAATATTTTTAATGCTTTGTGTTCCAGTTAGCTTCACGCTAGGCTAGGCTATGTTTTTGTGTCTTGTGCAAAGCATTCTTACATGCAAGCTGCTTTCATGCTGTCCTTTGCATTCTGAGAGACATGTCCTTCGCAGACATGCGAACTGTTACACACAATAAATCTCAATGAAAGTCTCCAAAAAGTGCTAATTAAAAAAACAACTAAATGGAAATAACAAAATATCGACCCAATGATGTTCAAACAGAGCTACAATGCATAACTTTTTCGAAAAGAAAAGGGTAAAAAATAAGGATTTCTACGCGATCTCGGGAATAACGTGCTCACTATTTTATACACCACAACGACAGTGTTATCCATCTGTAACACACCATTAGAGCTATAGCAGCAATTTTTGCTAGTGCAGCTAACTTAGCTTTGCTGAACAGCTATTAGTATTGCACACGCAAACATTTCAAATACGTCATCTTATGCCCCACTAATGGCCGCGATCAACTCCTGGTTTATTAACACACACATACATATATATATATATATATATATATATATATATATATATATATATATATGTATATATATATATATATGTATATATATATATATATATATATATATATATATATATATATATGTGTATATATATATATATATATATATATATATATATATATATATATATATATATATATATATATATATATATATATATATATATATATATATATATCCATCCATCCATTTTCTACCGCTTGTCCCTTTTGGGGTCGCATATGTGGACATGTATTTGGTGCACACATTTTACCTGTACATAAGGAACAAAAAACACAAAGCAAGTCAGGGCAACTGCCGAGTCAGTGTTCATACATGACTTGTGCTGACCACTCTTCCTCGGTGGTTTGCCAACAGTGCTTTGGCTACCCTTCCCTGCTAAAAATGTTCTATAGAATTTCTAAAGAATATCTCAATAGAACTCTATAGAATTTCTAATGAACTTTAGGACCGAAGTTCTATAGAACAGGATTCTAAAGAATGGTTCTATAGAACAGGGTTCTAAAGAATGGTTCTATAGAACAGGATTCTAAAGAATGGTTCTATAGAACACAATTCTGAAGAATGGTTCTATAGAAGAAAGTTCTAAAGAGTAGTTCTATAGAACAGGCTACTATGGAATGGCTTTCTGTGGAATACGGTTCAGAATGATGTAGAAATGATTGGGCAGGCATTCTACAAAATCTGTGGTCCAACACTGGCAATGGAGAAAGACAAATATTGCAGTTGAATGAATGTTGACTTGTATTTATTATATACATGTAACTCAAATCTTGACTTTTGCTCCTGTTGTATATAAAATGTCAAATTGTCAGTTTGTGTGAAAGGTCCAATTCTAGTACTTGATGGGAGTCCCCAGTTGGTTTCAAACCCAAAACCTTCAGGATGAGGCACTGAATGGCCAGTAATAAATGTCAGCAGCATAAATCAACATGATCACCGCGCTTCCCCGACTGTTAGAGACGGCTAGACAGGTCCAGCAGAATTTGTTTCTGAGGCCTTCTTTTTTTCCATTTTCTGCGCAATGTTCAGTTTCATTGAACATTGGAGGGGAAGGAGGCGCAGGCTCCACCAGGACGGGCGAGCCACCTGTGACGGCATGAAGATAAGAAATTGTGTCTTAAACACATGCTCATCTACATGTGAAGAGTACCTATAAAGCAGGGGTGTCCAAACTTTTTCCACTGAGGGCCGCACATAAAAAAATCAAAGCTAGCAGGGGCCATTTTGATAAGTTTTATTTAAAAAACCAATATATGTATAAAAAATATACATTTAGGCTTCCACCCAGGGACCCCAAAGGGTTTTTGTCTAAAAATCTAAAAAATGTGTCATAATTCAGTATTATTTTTGTTATTAGTCAAGTGTCTAAATCTGTAGATCAACATTTGGTCTATCTGTCAATATAACAATTGTTAAAGATTTAAATTGTATGTACTTTTTGTCAAAGAAAACCCTTTTTTTAATGAAAAAAAACAAAATATGCAATATTTGCACCCAATAAAAATTTTAAGTGGGATATTAGAGATTATATAATAATCGGAGCCATAAAAAGGTCAATAACTCATAACACCATTGATTTTAATTCATTATTATTTTTTGAGCAATGACACTTAAAAACTAATCACACTAAAATTGTAGGGGATCCAAAAGGGCCCTACTCATAAAAGTGTAAAAAGATAAAATGTGTTTTTTTTACCGTTTACTTTTAACACTATAATCTCAAGATCAACTTCAGATCTATCTGTCAATTATAAGTTTTATGGTTGTTTTTTTTTTGTAAGTTCGTTTTAGGCCCTTCTTAAAAAAAAAAAAGCTAGTTTTTTTTACATGGCAAACACAAAAAATATCTCAAAATATTTAATGTGACGAAATTGGAGCCTTGAATAGGTCAATAATGCATAAGGGCGAAGTTGGTAGAGTGGCCGTGCCAGCAATCGGAGGGTTGCTGGTTACTGGGGTTCAATCCCCACCTTCTACCATCCTAGTCACGTCCGTTGTGTCCTTGGGCAAGACACTTCACCCCTTGCTCCTCATGGCTGCTGGTTAGCGCCTTGCATGGCAGCTCCCGCCATCAGTGTGTGAATGTGTGTGTGAATGTGTGAATGTGGAAATACTGTCAAAGCGCTTTGAGTACCTTGAAGGTAGAAAAGCGCTATACAAGTATAACCCATTTATCATTTATAATTTTGATTCATTATTATTTTGTAAAGAAAGAAACAGCCTACATGGCAGCTTGGTGTGATAATAGTAAACATTGCTACATTTTCTTGTTACATTTCACCTGTTTGCTCTTTAAATACCACTTTAAATGTTGTTTATTTTTTTTCCAATCATATTTTTGAAATGTGCCGTGGGGCCGTTAAAAAATGACCCGCAAGCCACAAAAGGGCCCCAGGTCGCACTTTGGACACCCTGCTATAAAGCATATGATAAGCTGTTCAAAACTTACGAGCGACGAACTCGGGGACAGGAGGCATGGGGGTCCATGACTGCCGCTCTGCCATCTTCCTCCAAAAAAACAGCAGATGCAGTGATGCAGGCCATCTAAACATGAAAAGTGCAGTATTACACTGTTACCGTTGTGATCTACCAAAAAAATTGGCACTTAGTTTATTTTATGTATACAGAATAAGAAAAGTTTCTGAGCAAACCATAGCCAGAAACTGTGGCAACTTTTCAAAAGGTTTCAGCCAACTCGTTAAGAGACATGCTTAACACACTCCAATAAAACAATCACTGGTTTTATTTTGATGTTTGTGACAATATAATCAAAACTAGGCTTATACTTAGCATAAGATAACATCAAAAAGCTGTCAAAAAACATGACTGTTTTAGCTGTTTAATCAGCAACACCTGTCACTCACTCCTCTATTTTGTCCTTTCTTATAAGGAGGCCTCGTCTTATAAAAATGTGCACTGTTAAAGTACATCATAAAGTATAGAGCCATTGGTTATTTCATGATACAAAATGTATCATCATAAATAAAAAAGTAACAAAAACAAAAAACGTCTCTAAAATACAGACAGCGGCCCACAGCAACACATTACCTTTCCCTCCTGTCCAACCCCGGGCCACGTTGGGGGATCCAGGCAGTCTGTCCGACGAGGGGAAGGAGGCGCAGGGGGGTCGGGTGCGAATAGGGTGAGCGCAGCGTCGCACAACAGCTCCACCAGGATGGGCGAGCCACCTGTGTCGCTGAGGTGCACCTGAATAATAGATACAGAACACATTGGCTCCATAAGTGTATCCAACACCACAGAAATCAAATAGGCTGTCATAACAACTGTACAGTGGCTGTACAACTGCTGTACTTACGCATAACACCACAGCTCCAACCGATCCAGCAGGAAGCTGCTGGTCACAGCCACGAATGGGAGACCTGATCCAGATTTAAGGAAAATCATTATACTTGCATACATTAAATTTGCTGTGAAAGCCACAATTGCGCCAGTGCAAAGATAAAAGCATGAACGTACCCATGCGTGTTGTGACGCGGTGGTGCTCCTGACGCAGCAGATCTTGCAGGCCCACGGGCTTGTTCAGACGCGGGGGGAAGTCCAGAACAAACACCTACAGACAGACATTTTAGCACATTTATGTCTTAAAATACAATAAAAAAAACAGTGGCTGCTGTAAACAGCTGTACAGTAATATACAACAAAAAGTGAAAACAAACGCACCTTGGGCCAGCGGCTGCGGACGCTGGTCAGGAGCGCGCCGAACTCCACCGCCGCATCGCAGAAGGGCCCACGGCCCAGGTCGTTGCTCGGGGCCAGCACGCAGACGACATCCGGGGTCCACGGGAACTCCAGGCGCCCCACCTCTGTCCTCAGGGCAGCTGCACCTCCACCTGGAACAAACAGAAAAGAAAAAGAGAGAGGTACCTTGGGTAAGGCGACGTCCCCATCCACCAGGCCCCTCAGGTGGAAATCGCCGATGACGAAGACAGTCTGAAACAACAAACACTTAGCTTTAGAACAGACAAAAGAACCATGACTCCTAACAACCAACGCAGTCTTTACGAAAGAGAAGAACTGGTACCTTCTTCTCCGGGTCGAAAGCTGGAGGGACAAACTTCACCTGACGGCCAGTCAGGTCCGAAGTCGGCCACCTCCGCACGCGGTGGCGGAACCCAGTGCCGCGCCCTATGTAATGAAGATAAGAGATTGTGTGTTAAACACATGCTCATCTACATGTGAAGAGAACCTATAAAGCAGAAGGAACAGCCTACATGGCAGCTTTGTGTGATTAGAGTAAACATTGCTACATTTTCTTGTTACATTTCACCTGTTTGCTCTTTAAATACCACTTGTAATGTATGTAATATTGTCAATCGTAATAGTAAAATATGCCGTGGGGCCTTAAAAAAACAAAACCTGTGGGCTGAAAATGGCCCCTGGGCCGCACTTTGGACACCCCTGCTATGAAGCATACGATAAGCTGTGCAAGACTTACGAGCGACGAACTCGGGGACAAGAGGTATGGGGGTCAGTGACTGCCGCTCTGCCATCTTCGTCCTGGCGGCTAGTGCCCGCCTGTGGCCCTTGGCACGCGGCATCTCATCATCGTCATCGGCGGTCACTCGTGGTCGAGTATGACTGTCCTCCTTCCTGGTCCTTGTGGGTCTTCAGGTGGGCGTGGAGGCCGATTCTGGACCCGATTATTCTGGGGCAATGTGGACAAGGGAATGTAGTGGTGGTGGGTTTTGGTTGGGCCTGTTTGGTGGATGCTCTCTCCTTTCTTAGTCTGCGCTTGTCTTGTGCAGCATGGCGGAGGTCGTCATTATATTGCGCGGCACCCTCACGGACAAGGTTTCTCCACATCGTCCTGTCTTTTGCCTTGACTTCCCAAGACTTAAGGTCTATGCGACACTTTGTCAGGTTTGCCTTGATGTTATCCTTAAATCTCTTCTTTTGACCTCCCGGTGCCCGTTTCCCTTCAACAAGCAGGGAATAAAGGACTTGTTTTGGGAGGCGAGAGTCAGACATGCGGACTACATGGCCAGTCCATCTGAGTTGGTTTTGGGCTATCGTGGCAGTGATGGTGGGCAAGCCAGCCTCCTCCAGGACGCTGGTGTTGGTGCGTCGGTCCTCCCAGCTGATCCTGAGGATTTTTCTGAGACATCTATGATGGTAGGTCTCCAGTGCCTTTAAGTGCCTGCTGTAGGTGGTCCAGGCTTCTGACCCATACAGAAGGGTGGGGAGCACGACTGCTTTGTAGACCAGGATTTTGGTCTTTGCTTGGAGGTCACGGTTCTCGAAGACTCGCTTCCTCAGCCTTGAGAAGGCCCCACTGGCACAGCTGAGGCGGTGGTGAATTTCATCGTCAATGACAGCTTTAGATGACAGGAGGCTCCCGAGATATGGGAAGTGGTCCACATTTTCCAGTCGGATTTTGTCAATTGACAGGTTTGGTGGCAGGACAGGCGCACTACTGTTTGGTGGTGATTGGTGGAGGATTTGGGTTTTCTTTACATTGATGGCAAGACCAAGCTGTTTGTATGCCTTCGCAAAAGCAGACGGAGTGCACTGTAGGTCCTCTTCTGAGAGGGCTATGAGGGCATTATCGTCTGCATACTGCAGCTCCATGATGGATATGGTGGTGGTTTGACCTTTAGCCCTGAAACGGTTGATGTTGAGGAGTTGACCGTCGGTTCTGTACATTATTTCGACTCCCTGGGGCAGATGTATGTTTGTGAGATGAAGGATAGTAGCAACAAAAATGGAAAATAGTGTTGGAGCGATGACACATCCCTGTTTTACACCTGTGTCTACCCTAAAGGGTTCCGTTTCATCTCCACTGCCACTGAGCACTGTGGCTGACATGTTATCATGCAGTAGTCTCAGTACCCGGATGTATTTATCTGGGCAGCCAATCTTGGACAGAACCAGCTAAAGTGCCTGACGGTTAACTGAGTCGAAGGCTTTGGTGAGGTCTATGAAAGCCATGTATAGTGATTGGTTTTGTTCCCGGCATTTTTCTTGCAGTTGTCGTGCGATGAAAATCATGTCTGTGGTGCCTCTGCTTGGGCGAAATCCACTCTGAGACTCAGGAAGCACGCTTTCTGACAGGGGGGTGAGTCTGTTGGCCAAAACCCGAGCGAGGGCTTTCCCTATGGTGGACAGGAGAGAGATGCCACGGTAATTCCCACAGTCTGCCTTGTCTCCTTTCTTAAATATGGATACAATTAGGGCATCTCTGAGCTGTGCAGGGATTTCCTCTTCTTCCCATATTTTGAGAAGCAGGGCATGGATGTGCTTGGTAAGATCGGGTCCGCCTTTCTTCAGGACCTCTGCTGGAATGCCGTCGGGCCCAGCAGCCTTGTTGTTCCTTATCTTCCCAATGGCATCCTGCAGCTCATCCAAGGTAGGTGGTTCTCCCATGCTTTCATCTGTGGGTTGTTGTGGGAGTTGGTCAAGAGCCTCCATCTCAGGTATAGTGTCCCTGTTTAAGAGGTCCTCATAGTGTTCTTTCCACCTGTTTGAAATTGCGTCCTTGTCCTTCAGCAGCAGCAGACCATCCTTTGAGCGAAGGGGGGTTAGGCAGCGGTGGCTGGGACCATACACCACTCTTGTGGCATCGAAGAAGCCTCTCGTGTCTCCAGAGTCAGCAACCTGCTCGATCTCCAGAGCCTTCTTTGTCCACCACTGGTTCTTCAGTTTCCTAACCTGTGTTTGGACAGCTGCCTTCGCTTTGGCGTGGGCTACTCTTTTCACTTTGCAGTGGATGTCATTTTGCCAAGTGATGAAAGCTTGCCGCTTGTTGTCAATTAGTTGCTGGATCTCAGTGTCGTTCTCATCAAACCAGTCTTGATGTCTCCGCTTTTTGAGACCAAGAATATTTTTGCAGGATTTCATTATGGCAGTCGAAAGTGTGCTCCAGTGTGTTTCCGTATCCTCTGGGTACTGTTTGGGCAATGCTGCGCTAAAGGCCTCCTGCAGCTGTTGTTGGTAGGTGGTGTCACTCAACAGCTCGATGTTAATTCTTGGCCGGCACTGTCTTTTCTGCATCCGTCTTTTCCGCATTAAGCGGATGGACATGATGGAGCGAATGAGGCGATGGTCGGTCCAGCAGTCGTCTGCACTGCTCATTGCTCTGGTGTTTAGGACGTCGTGACGGTCTTTAGAGCGGACAATGACGTAGTCAATGAGATGCCACAGTTTGGAGTGAGGGTGCATCCATGATGTTTTGAACTTGGTTTTCTGACGGAAAAGTGTGTTGGTAATGACCAGGTTGTGCTCCGAGCACTTAGTTAGCAGTAGTGCGCCATTAGAATTTGTATTTCCGACCCCTTCTCTCCCCAGCGTACCCCTCCATAGGTGGTGGTTTCGTCTCACTCTGGCGTTGAAGTCTCCAAGCAGGATTAACTTGTCCTCCTTGGGGACTTCAGATAGAACTTTGTCCAGGTCAGCATAAAAGGCCTCTTTAAATTCATCCTGTGCATCAAGGGTTGGTGCATAGGCACTAACGACCGTGGCCATATGACTGCTAGCAAGCATAAGGCGTAAGGTCATTAGGCACTCGTTGATGCCCACAGGGAGTTCATGGAGGTGGTTGATGAGGCAGTTCTTAATAGCAAAACCCACACCGTGGATTCGTGGCTCATTTGCAGGTTTTCCTTTCCAAAAGAAAGTATACCCGCCTTTTTCTTCCTTCAGCTGCCCTTCATCGGCCAGTCGGGTCTCGGAGAGTGCTGCGATGTCGAACTGGAACTTCCTTAGCTCTCTGGAGATGATGGCAGTTCGCCTTTCCGGTCGATCGCTGGCTTGGTTGTCCGTGAGGGTTCGCACGTTCCAGGCTCCAATGAGTAATTTGTGTTTTTTTTGTTTCTGACCGCGTGGTGGTGATCCCTCTGGATGCGGTATTCCAGACAGGATGTTGCGAGGCAGGCTATTTTTAGGGTACCTTTTCTAACCCCCTCCCCTACTGGGGTGAGCAGAGTGGATCCTGAATAGGGCTGCTCAGTCATGGGTGCAGCTGCCGAGAAGCTCTTCTGCCTCAGTCCATGAGCTTAACGACTGAATCTAACACCCACCGCCTGTGTGCCAGGTTGTGGCTAGGGACTGCCAGACTTCACTGTCCTGCCCCCGTTACCACTTCCCGGTCGCCAAAGGACTTTGAAGTATCCGGGATGTAAAATGGATGGGTTCCCATTCGGGAGGACGCCTGCGCGTGACGTCTTTTAGCGTGGGGAGACTGATGCGCCTGCAGCCACCACACGGTCCTTGGCAGAGAGGGGCCTTGATCCAGTGGCATGAATCCATGACGACTGGAGACCACCCTCTGTTGCAGCCTTCATCCGCCTTCAGTGCCGTTGTGACATGCAGTGTCATCCTCCGCCACTTCCATCGTTGAGGTCTTATATCTATTTAACCCATAGATGGGGCAGTGGTTGGCGGACGCCAGGGCGTGTCCACACACTGGTGGGCCTGCACGCCTCGCCTCTGGGGCCCACTGCTGCTCCGAGATTTAGTTTAGCCTGTGTCCGCAAAGACGCAGTTTACCGTGTGTGGCCACGAGGAGGCACCACAGGGGTCTTGGTGGTGGAGAGGCTTTGTACCAGCAGGAGGAGGCTTACGCACTCGGCTCCTCTTTTCACCCACCCAGGGGCTAGCTGGCGGCGATAGCTGTAAGCAGAGAGTAGCAAGCAGGGGCAGCATGCAGCATGCACTAACTACAAGCACTTCTGCCACAAATCTAACGCACTGACGCATCACACGCACCCTGTGCGTGAGCACACACACACAACGCGGCATCTATACACACACACACACACACACACACACACACACACACACACACACACACACACACACACACAAAAAAAACACAAAGATCAGAGTGAAACGTTGTCAGCATTCTTCCACATAGGGTTATGACCAATGTTCCCTCCAATTGTTCATGTGTCTGAGCAAACACAAAAACTCCCTGAGCATTCAGTGGAGCACATGTAAGCAACATCACACGTGGCAATACCAGCAGCACATCTGTCTCAAACCAATCTTTTATAATAACACTCAAATGAGGAGTCATTTTCATGAGATTATATTAGTAATATTAGTGATTTGGCCCACTTGTAATGAAAAGAAAAGAAATTGTGTTTTTCATAAGCTATGGATTAGTATTATACAATATGTCTGGATGGGGGTCCTGCTTTGTAAAACATTTGTACCCCTTTCAGAGATAATATTTAGTTTCCCTAAAACATCCTCATGTTGCACAATGAAATGTAAGCATATGAAGTGTGCATTCCTGTAACTTTCTTGAGTAACAGCATTACATGATAAATGTCAATAAATTAACATTAATAATAAATGACAGTAAAATAAGCACACGTATGACTGAGGAGTCATAGTGTAACTTTGTGTGGCGTTTGAGATGTCCGACTATTTGTGTGGCCTTAAACGCACCAGTGGCTTAGTGGTATGCATGTTGGTGACAGATGACAAGTTGCTTTAGGCCAGGTTTGTACGGCAGAAAATGAGTAATTTATCGAGATAGAAGTTTTTTTAACTCATGTTTTGGTGTGGTTATGGCCGAATGTAAACAGCATTGCTCAATAAAGTGATCGATATAATTCCTGTCTTCGAAGCATGTCGATAGACGTTACAATAATTGAACGGTGTTGACGAACACCGTTAGGACCGCTCGTTGTCAGTCACTCAGAGTAGCATTGCAAAATTACACAGAATAAATGTGTTTATTTTGTTTAGAATTCAGATGGGTTTGATTTGGTACGCGGCATATATTTGCTGTGCGCAGAGGACGCTTGAGCAGTGCGCAATAGCGCAGGCGCGCACCTTAGAGGGAACGTTGGTTATGACTGTATTTTTTCCCTCACCATTTCAATAAATAAAATAAATCAAACTCACCTTAGCAGGAACTATGTGATGGGAAGTGTGTCCAGTGAGTGTGTCTGTGTGCTTTTTCAGTGAGTGTGTCTGTGTGATTGGTTTATGTATATCTGTTATGTATATGCGTGTGTGTCAATTTTTGTTCTCACAACTCTGAAAGCATTCACCAGAAGCAGTGCACACAACCTGGAATCAGAGAATAGACAGATTCTATTTAACAGCAAAATGTGTATATTTCTATAACCTAGCACTTTCAAAAGGGTTCTAACACAGGCAAACCACATTAAAGAAAGCATCTTATAGCAGCAATAACACTCACATGACTTCAGTACTGCTACTGAACATCAGCAGCAAATTCTTTTAAATAAAGAATGATCAGAAAGCAGTTCCTGTAAACGCACACGGCATATACGCGACAAAAAAACAGGGACAGGCAATGTTCCCTCTAATTTTGCATGTTAGTGAGCAAACGCACAAACTCCCTGAGCGTTCAGTGGAGCACATGAGTGCAACATCAGACATGCACACTGTGGCCTCACCAGCATCACACCTGCCCCAAACCTGACATCATAACAATTAAAATGATTTATTAAAATAATTTTCTGATATAAGTGATTTTGCCTTCATACAATGACAATAAAAAAAACAACATGTTTTTCATGACCTATGTGCTAGTGGCTATGGCTGCGGGTCCGGCCTTTCAAAGAAATGTAACCCCTTTGAGATAACGTAGTTCCTGTAACTTTCTGTCTGTAAAATACATCTTTTTATTAGCATTTATGAAATCTAGTGACAATATTTCATGAATAATATCCTTTCTTAATGAAAGGCAGTAAAATAAGCACACATCTGATTGTGGAGTCAGACTGTTACAACCTGGCATTAACACATTGTGTGGCGTTGGGGATTTCCGACTTTTTGTGTGGCCATAAACGCAGCACTGGCTAAGTGCCATGAGTGAGTGTGTTGGTGCAGAAGAGAGAGCGAGCGACTTCTGTTGAAACGACGAATGATAAAGTCGGTTACGCCTGGTTTGTATGGCAGAAAATAAACAGTTGCTATAGATAAGTTTAACGCATCTTTTTGGTGTGGTTACAAACAGTTTTGCTGAATAAAGTGACTCCTGTCCGTAAACTGTCGCGACAGACGATAATTGAACGGTGTCGACAAAGATAGTATTATTCATTGGGGCCACTGTTGTTGTCACTTGTCACTCAGAGTAGCATAGCAAAATCATACAGAAGAAATAGTAATGTGTTTATTTAGTGTAAAGTGCAGTATAAAGAAGTCATACTGTTCGATTACCTATGTTCATACTACTGTCACAACACAACTGCCAAAAAAACTGTAGACACCTTGATATTTATTACTTCCTATACTTTATATACCGTATATACTGCTGTACTATTTGATATTGCATTGGTACTGTATGTGACTACTGTACTTTTACTTGTACTAATACTTCGACCATAAGTACTGGGACGTATAGTGCAACTTTTTGTCTTGTAATTAATGTACATCAGAGCAATTCAAATTGTTGTATTGTTTGTATTAGTGTATTAGATTCAGCAACAAGTGTTTGGATCCCACTGTACGCAAAATGTGAAGAGCATGGAAAAAACCTTTCACTGTGGTGTACCCTTTACCGTAGCATAAAAGGTGCAGATGGCCTTAAAACGCCACAACAGTCAGACACCATATGTAAGTAATCAAAATAAAGACTCGACCTAAAAAGTAATTCAATCAGAGCAGAAACATAGGAGGAAATGGGATAAAAACCCGATGCTAACCGCCCATTGAAAATACATGGGTACGACTCGTAGCTACTATTAGCAAACAGATACACATACCAACTCGGCGTAATATCATAACATCGACACACTCTCTCGTCGCAACTGGGTCCTACACTTTTAACATGCGTTATTATACAAAGCACATTAAAGCAAAGACACGCACAACATTGGGAAACGTAACATTTAGGCAAAAAGACGTTATCCCATCAAAAGTGCAAACCATCACAGGCCCATTTCTCCAAGGGGAAGAAATATCACCAAAAAGTCTCCAACAAGGCGAAAATCACAAAAACGATCCAGCAGTTAGATGTTTATCTTCCTTATAAACATGAAGATATAGCTCTGGTGGATGGATGTCAACGAAATTACAAGATGAGGCATGGATTGTCATAAATAGTTCGAGATTGCCGGCAGCCATCTTAAGAAAAGTTTCACACGACGGCGAAGATATTTCCAGGCGTAATGAACAATAGACCATACAATAGAGATATATTTATGTATTATCCCTGGAATATGATGAACTAAGTGAACAAAGTCGATTTGTTAATTGTTAGCAAAGAATAATTATAGCTAAACCACAAGGAAAAAAACCAACAGCTTCTTACCTGGAGTTGAATTCAGAGAGAAAAAAAAAGGGCGGAGCAGAGTATTTAAACGAAAGAAAAAAAGAACAAAGAGCCGAACAAAGAGCCAATCACAGCACCTCTCGCACGCATGTAGGTGCGCGCGCACAAAATCATATCCCCAACAAAAACCTTCCCCTCCCCATTTACTTCCGGGGCTGCGTCCAATAAAGGCACAAAGTTGCCTGGGGTCCTTAACCGGCACACGACTGTCCTGTTTCGCGCCTGTACAAAAAAACAAAAACAATAATCGATGTCTTCAGATTACAGCAGCAGTAGTCAAAAGTTGAGAAAAACAAAAATATTGTTGCATCCTGTTAACCCTAGCCATTTACTTCCGGGGCTGCGTCCAAAAAAGTCACAAAGTAGCCGTGGGTCCTTATATATTCTTTAGAAATTCTTTACACTTTTTCTATAGAAATTCTATAGAACATTTTTAGCAGGGGAGGGTCGGTCAGTGAGCGCGGCTACGTGCCGCTGTCTACGTGATGACGTCAGCAGAAGGCCCCAACGTGGTGCGTAACGTAACATTCCATTCAGAGAAGAGGAAAAGATGGCGTCCTCTAACAATCCCCGTAAATTTAGCGAAAAAATCGCTCTGCACAACCAGAAACAGGCGGAGGAGACTGCGGCGTTCGAAGAAGTCATGAAAGATTTGAACATTACCAGAGCAGCGCGGGTAAGACGTGCATGACCCTTTTCTTTTTTTTTTTTTTTTTAAACACATTCCCTTTGGGAGTCCTTATACAGTGGCCCTGCTGCATGGAGATTGGTCTCCCTGGGGGTGTGGTTGCTGGTAGGAGACGGAAATGGAGCCGTCCGGTACACTCTGACTGCAACCCAGGGTGACCGATCTGGTGCTGCAAGATATTAAGTGTGGCTTGTATATGTTATATGTGTTATATTTCTGTTTCTCTTGTACTTTGCCTTTAGCCCTTGTGGCATATGTGTCACATTGTGCAATAAACATTTGATTTGATTTGTATACAAAAACATGGTAAATGGCATGCTTATGTCAGACTGTTTTTATTTCCCCACATTTTGAATAAAAGTGAAGAGCACCTGCTTTAAAAATATGTGTTCTTATTTTATTTGCATTCAAATTCTGTCAAGGAATATGCGACAAGGAGTTCATTCTGTATAAATTACAACCTTTCACCCAGTTATCTTCTGCCGAAGTTCTGGGTGTCCGCCTTGAAATGACACCTCACAATTTTGAATGATACAAAATTAACATTTTCATAATTGAAGGAGACATCCTGCATTGTTCAAAAAACAAGCTGAAGTCTGGTGAATCAACTTAATGAGATTAATCAATGCTATGGTGATAGCGCTGCTGCCATTTTATAGAATTTTATTCCATGGAACAATCTATAGAACTTTCAGCAGATAAAGGATAATGTCTATAGAATTTCTGTTAGACATTCTATAGAATGCCCAGTTCTATAGAACAATCTATAGACCTTTCAGCAGATAAAGTAATGTCTATAGAATTTCTGTTAGACATTCTATAGAATGCCCAGTTCTATAGAACAATCTATAGACCTTTCAGCAGATAAATTAATGTCTATAGAATTTCTGTTAGACATTCTATAGAATTCCCAGTTCTATAGAACAATCTATGGACTTTTCATCAGATAATGTAATGTCTATAGAATTTCTATAGGATATTCTATAGAATTCCCAGCTCTATAGAACAGTGAAAAGACCTTCCAGCACATGAAGCTGATGTCTATAGAACTTCTATAGAATTTTGAATACATATTCTATAGAATCTTCAGTTCTAAAGAAATTCCGACGAAATTCTATAGCGTTCTATATATTTCTATAGAGATTCTATAGAATATTTTTTGCAGGGTTGTAATGCACTCAAAGTGCGCCACCTGCTAACCATAGGTATGCACAGGCCATTATGTGGATACACAGTATTATTAACCCCAATCGTAACGGTAAACACTCATTTAGTATACATAGGAACATAAATGGGGCACAGCTATTTAGTTTGTTCACAGTTAACTCAAAATTAATCACAATAATGGCAGGTAAATGTAATTTTGTGTCATTAATAAGTGTACCCATCCATCCATCCATTTTCTACCACTTGTCCCTTTCGGGGTCACGGGGGGCGCTGGAGCCTATCTCAGCTGCATTCGGGCGGAAGGCGGAGTACACTTAGGTGTACCCATGACAGATAATTTTGAGGTTTATAATACCAGGAATAAACAATTACTTTGCTTTTATGAAATGTGTTTTAAACATTATGCTTTTTTAAACAGCTCAACACAAAAAGGATATAAACACGCTTTTAATGACAATTTAAACCAAAATGCCTGCAGTGCGTTGGTGTCTTTCCAGATTTTGTATCAATACAGTATTTGTAATTCTGCTGTAGAAGCATTCGCATTCAGTGGAGAGAAGCTACATCATGTTTAGATACCAGTTTCTCACATTAATAACACAAAATGTGGACTGTTATGATCAGGGCTTGATTGTCAAAAATGTTTGTTAATGTAATCTGTGATATTTCTAGCTGAATAAATGCTTCTGATATTCTGTACATTACATGTTGTGAAGTAAATGGTATTCATATCTCTGCATGACAATTTTTAACCTTTTCTATTGGTTAACTAAATGTAATATTCAGCCTGCTAAACATTCTATCAATCAGAACAAGTTATAAAAGAATGTACACATTATTTCAAACTGTCATGACACATTTATTTAGATAGAACTATCACATTTTACAAAACATATTTGACAAAGTATGATCATGTTGTAAGAGGACTTTTTATTGTTTTGATGGTTAGACCACAAAACTTTCCTCCAGAAGGTCTTCTGTTTGTCCATGTGATGTCAGATGAAACAAAAATGTAGCTGTTTGGTGGTAGTATTATGCTCTAGTGCTTTACAGAGAGTAAATGGGACAATAAAAAAAAAGAGGATTACCTCCAAATTCTTCAGGACAACCTAAAATCATCAGCCCGGAGGTTGGGTCTTGGGCGCAGTTGGGTGTTCCAACAGGACAATGACCCCAAACACACGTCAGAAGTGATAAAGGAATGGCTAAATAAGGCAAGAATTAAGGTTTTAGATTGACCATCCCAAAGTCCCGACCTAAACCTGTGGACAATGCTGAAAAAACAAGTCCATGTCATAAAAACCAACAAATTTAGCTGAACTGCACCAATTCTGTCAAGAAGAGTGGTCGAAAATTCAACCAGAAGCTTGTGGATGGCTACGAAAAGCGCCTTATTGCAGTGAAACTTGCCATATGACATGTAACCAAATATTAACATTGCTGTATGTATACTTTTGACCCAACAGATTTGGTCCCATTTTCAGTAGACCCATAATAAATTCATAAAAGAACCAAACTTCATGAATGTTTTTTGTGACAAACAAGTATGTGCTCCAATCACTCTATCACAAAAAAATAAGAGTTGTAGAAATGATCGGAAACTTAAGACAGCCATGACAATATGTCCTTTACAAGTGTATGTAAACTTTTGACCAGGACTGTATATAAATGTACATATATATATATATATTTTTTTTTATACTCAATGGCCCCCAAACCCATTTTTTTCTTTCAATGTGGCCCCCGAGTCAAAATAATTGCTCAGGTCTGCACAAACACCAACTGGCCCTGGGAGGCTTGCAACCTGAAATTTAGTTTGCAACCTAAAGCATAACAATGAGCAGACACAGCTTGAATCCCCCAATAACTGGAAAGTTGGGGCACTTTAGCCGAGGTATCACAATAGATCTAGTCTTTTGTCTGAAGTATCTTTTTCTTGTTAGGGGTGTTGCCATAGTCAGGAAGTAGTCAACAGCCATTTAGTTGAATGTGGCAGTCTTGTCTTTAGTCAAAGTGCCTGTGAGTATTGTACGTATTATACATCAGATTGTCATCTTAGTTGTATAGTTGTCAAATTTGGAGGTGTCGTAATCAACATATTGAATAATTTATTCTAATCGATAACATACATACATGAAAGCTAGCATCAACCTAGCATATTTTCTTCATGTTGGAACATCACAAATAAGTTATTTTGCATCTCAAGGAAGTTATATTGACTTTTTTCTGTTTGTTCAGTTTTACAGTGCTTTGGAGTAAAGCCTCTTAATAGCACCTCAACTGTAGTCTATTTACAACCTGTTATCTGTCTGCTGGGCCAGCAAGAAGTGATGTTAATAGGGGCAGAACATTTATGTATGGCAGTTCAAGCCTGGAAATGCGTCAGAAAAAAAAAACAAATCTATCCATCTTTTTTCTGAAATCTGTGGCTAGAAGTACCAATCAATCAATCAATCGCTCAATAAATCATCTAATTACATTCTGGCCGACTATCCACTGAGTGCTCCCTTGTGTGCACAACACACACCTGACAGAGTGAAGTACGATTAATAAGTAATAAGAGGTAGATGGTTGCCTAGAAACCAGATGACTGCTCTTTTTGATGCATCATCGCTACCTACAAGAGAGAACTTTGCCATTAAATGTGAAGCATGTTTCAATGAAACATAACTGATGTGCAATATTTTTTTGCCAATCAAACGTCGACAAGAGAGCCAGCCGTTTAACACGTTCTAACGTTGAGATTTCTATGTAACATGCTTTCTGCATCTTAGTTCCCATTTCATGACACAATTATTGATAGTATGCAATTAAGGACACATATGCCTCGTGAAGGAGTCGAGGCTTTTTAACGGCTGTTATAAGTGAACAAAAACCGATTCGCAGTTGCAGGGCATTCGTTTGTGAGACATGTTTATATGCAAATGTCCTACTCTGTCTGCACAATAGTCCCACCTATGACACAAAAAGAAACACAAAATTATATAATTTCAAAAGTAACACATTTACATTTAAAGTAGAAGTAGAGGAGTTTTGCATTTGCATTTATATAGTGTCCTGATGTTTATTCTGGTTGTATTTATATTTTGGTGTACACATTGTGCTCATGCATTGTTAAAATGCTAGCGTGGAAGCATTTTTACAGTAAATTCATCTGTAGCCTGTGTAAATTTTATTGTGCCACAAATTATTTTTTAGGTGAGTAAAAATTAAAAAGAGTCAATTTCGTTGTAAAAGCTGCTGTACATTGACAATAACGCTAATAATAATAAATACTATTAGGCTATCTATCTATCTGATCTCACTGTCAAAGCATCAAGATAAAGTACCACCTGCAGGGTTCGTACGGGTGCTTAAAAACCTTGAAAATGCTTGGATTTTAATGTTGTGTTTTCAAGGTTTGAAAAATGCTTGAATTTTGGTTGAAGTTTCTCGGCAGTCTGACTCAATAGGATAATTATAAAATGGAAAAAAATAAAAAACTTTTCCTTAAAAATGAAAGCTACACGCTTGATCTGTTGGCTTTGCACGAGTCCTTACATTAGGTTGTTGTCATGCTAGAGCCTGTGTCGCCCCCAAGAGGACAGTGGTGCATTGGTCCATCATGCCGGGAGGTTGTCATTTTCATGAACATGATGTATGCATGAATTATGATACAAACAAACAAGTAAACAATAATGTTATTTCTTGTAAGGAATGATGTCTACATGAATTATGATACAAACAAACAAGTAAACAATAATAATTAAGGCTATTTATTGTAAGGAATGATGTATACGTGAAGTATAATACAAAAAAACAAGTAAACAATAATTAATGTTATTTCTTGTAAGGAAAGATGTATACATGAATGATGATGATGATACAAACAAACAAGTAAACAACGTTTGCAAACACCAATGACATTGAATAGTCTACAAAAACACTGCTTCATTTTCTAAGCCCCATTTGGTTAATGATAACTGCTGGTTCAATGTTAGGCTTAGGTTTTAGCAGATTCTCTGTATTTTTCCAACAGACAGCATTTGGTGACCTCAAACAACAAGGCTATGGATTGATTCACACTGGTTTTCGCCTTTTGAAGGGTACTGGAAAAACTGGAAAATTCATCTTGAAAGTCCTTAAAAAGTGCTTGAATTTGGCCATGGAAAAGGTGTACGAACCCTGCCCTGATGGAATGTTTACAATGAAAACATGCAAAGGTAAATCCATATAATCAACACCTTAAAATATTTCCCCCAAATAGAGTATAAATTGGTATAAATTGTAATTATTTGTATCCAAATCTTTTACCAGCTCATCCAGAAAGAGCAATACATCACATCTCTACTGCCTATTGTTTCTAAACAATCTTCATAAATCTAGGTAACATACTGTAATAAAAAATACACAGCATATTTTGCCATCCAATCTAACTCTTTAGTATTCATTCAAATTCTGCGCCATTTTATGGCTGACTGATAATGTTCAGTGACGTTTGGAGACACCACATATGGACCCTTTGTCATACTTCACTGCACAGACTGCAGTTTAATCTTAGAATTTTTCATTTACATAGAAGGACACGCTTATTTTTAATTGGGTCCACTTGAAGTAGATCGCTCTCTTTGTCTTATGCCGTGTTCAGCTGGCTGCAGCCATGGGACAAATCGTGCTTTGGCTAACATCTTTTCTGTACGCCAGAAGCAGACAGCTAGTTTTCTAAACATATGCAGCAATTACAAAATCCATTAATATCCATAATGTTATGTCATAAATCATATACTGTAGCTGGCCAGCCGGCCTAACTGTAATTATTGCTGATCAAGAAACAGAACTCCCTGATTGGCTTTAGTCATTACTTTCCTGTGTGATTGATCTCCACTTACAAACCAAACATGTGAAAAATATCCAAGTTCCATTGTAAAGCTTTAAAAATAAGTTTAAATCGGACATAAACTCCTGACATCAGGTATCTGCTTTTGTCAGTCTATTTATTGTCAACATGTTTGATAATGGCGGCAATGTCGTTGATCCAAACAATTTAATGAGAGATATGTCAAAACAAAATTCTCTCTATTGCGTTGACTCATCAACAGTAGAATACTAAATAAACAATTATTCAAAATGTGACATTGAAGTATTTGCCAGATCAGAACAGACCAGAATGTTACAAAATCTTAGACAAGATGTCATAGTAAAGTACATATCAAAGATGAGGGTGTGAAGATTAAAGCAAGATCAGGGGTCGCCAACCCTTCGACGAGTCAATCTTTGGTACTTTACTCGTAAATTCTGAAAATATTAGAACAAATAATGTAAAACATCCCGGAGAGTGACCAATGCAGCATGCATTTTACCTCTTAATACACCTCGCCGCTCTTCAGGCATGCATCCCGCTAATGTCGACATTGGTCCCCACCTCTGAGATCAGCCCCGGAAACCTAGAGATAGCAGCAGTGCACACCACGCCAGCTTATCCCGCAAACTTGCGTTGCATGACGTGCACATGAAGAAAAAAAAATCATCGAGCTGTGGCAACACATTAAGGCTGACTGTCGCAATGCAGCAAATATTTTTCAGCATCCAACATTTACCAACACTCAATCTCTCCCCTTAAACACGACCACCATTGATCATCTGCCTTTGGAAGCTAACACCCCAAAGAGTTTGCCACCACTGGTCAAAAGTACTGACTTTTAGAGACGGTACCACTGTATTTTTGCCTCATTCCTGTGAGGTTCTTGCATGTGAATGAAACATTAAGGAGTGGGACAAACCAGGACTAGCTGCAGTGTGCTCAAACAACCACCAGGTACCATCTGTGAGCAGATAATCAAATCAAATCAAATCAACTTTATTTATAAAGATAATACTGTATTATCTCTTTCGGACTTATAAGGCTTTGTCAAGTCGGTAGTGCATTCTTCACACATTCTTTGCTCACTCTTAAAGTAAATGATGAGGCAAAAATACTGTGGTTCCTACTGTTCATGTGCAAAGGCATGGCTATTATATAAAAACAAGGTGGTCCATTAAAGGACTTCCTCATTCGCCCCCTTTTAAAATCAACACAAAAAACCTGAACCGCTGATTTTACTATTTCCAGTGCTAACCTACCACCACCATCACATGAATCGCTTTGTATATGTGAGTCACATGTATAAATATCTATACATGTGTATATATATATATATATATATATATACATGAAATATGAAATAGTCTTGTGATTTTTTCCCACACATACATATATATATATATATATATATATATATATATATATATATATATATATATATATATATATATATATATACATATATATATATACAGTATATATACAGTATGTATATATATATATATATATATGTATATATATATATATATATATATATATATATATATATATATATATATATATCAAATCAAATCAAATCAAATCAACTTTATTTATAAAGCACATTTAAAATTTACCACAGGGGTAGCCAAAGTGCTGTACAATGAGCAGGTTAAAAGATAAAACGAGTACCGAGCAAACACAACACAACACAAACAGAACATGATAAAAAATAAATAATTAAAATAGAATTAATAAAAACATAAAAACATAAAAACAGGATCACAGCAGGTGTATTATGGGGCGCCATTGCAGGATGGATATCACTCAGTGTTAAAAGCCATGGAATAAAAGTATGTTTTTAAGAGAGATTTAAAAACAGGAAGAGAGGAGGCTTGTCTAACACTCAGGGGTAGGTCGTTCCAGAGCTTGGGAGCAGCAACGGCGAAAGCTCTGTCACCTCTAAGCTTCAGCCTTGTGTCAGGGACCGTCAACAGCAGCTGATCGGCTGATCTTAAGGATCGGGTGGGGCAGTAAGGCTGAAGGAGGTCGGAGAGATAGGTTGGCGCGAGGTTGTTTAGACATTTAAAAACAAATAAAAGGAGTTTAAAATGTATTCGGTAACGCACAGGGAGCCAGTGAAGGGACGCTAAAATAGGGGTGATGTGCTCACGTCTGCGGGTCTGTGTTAGCAGACGAGCAGCAGAGTTCTGTACGAGCTGCAGGCGGGCGAGGGAGGCCTGGCTAATGCCAACATACAGGGCATTACAGTAATCAAGACGAGTCGAGATAAAAGCGTGGATTAATTTCTCAAGATCATGTCTTGATAAAAGCGGTTTCACTTTCGCTATTTGGCGTAATTGATAAAAGCTTTTTTGAACGACGCTGCTGATTTGTTTTTCGAATTTAAAATCTGAGTCAAACTTTACCCCCAGGTTTGTGACAGAGTCGCTGAGATACGGGGTCAGAGTGCCGAGGTCAACGTTGGGGGAGGGAGAGCGACTTGGACCGAACAACATAACTTCTGTTTTGTCTTCATTTAGGCTCAGGAAGTTAGCTGAAAGCCAGACTTTGATGTCGTGCAGGCAGTCAATAAGACTTTGAACCGTGTTATTTTGTGCCATGGGAAAATAAATCTGGCAATCATCGGCATAAAAATGAAATGCAATACTGTACTTCCTAAAAATAGAACCAAGGGGGAGAAGGTAAAGCGCAAATAAAATTGGGGCAAGGATTGAACCCTGGGGGACCCCATGTGGTAAAGGAGCTGTGGACGACATAAAACTGTCTACTTTTACACAAAAACTCCTGTCGGTTAGGTACGACCGGAACCAGTTGAGGGCGGCGCCCTTAATGCCCACACAGTTCTCAAGACGAGTGATTAAGGTGGCGTGGTCGACGGTGTCGAACGCAGCAGACAGATCTAAAAGCACCAGGACAACATATTTACCAGAATCAGTGGACAGGAGGATATCGTTAAAAACTTTTAGAAGCGCTGACTCTGTGCTGTGGAGGGCTTTAAAACCGGACTGGAACAGCTCAGTGATACCATTATCCTCTAAGAAGGGCAGCAACTGACTGTAGACAACCTTCTCTAATATTTTGGAAATGTATGGAAGATTAGAGATAGGTCTGAAGTTAGAGAGGAGAGAGGGGTCGAGGCTGGGTTTTTTAAGTAGAGGTCGTACCACTGCATGTTTAAACTCTACTGGAACTATTCCAGAAGAGAGGCTACTATTGATAATGTTAAGGACACTTGATCCAATAGTAGCAAGTACCTCCTTAAACAGGCGAGGTGGGAGGGCATCTGCAGGAGAACCAGAGGGCTTCATACGACTAACTGTGTCACTTAAAAATATATGTTAGGGGTGTAAAAATAACTCGATACAAACCGATAATAAATTTGAACACATCGTTTCATTGTTTGGTGAGCCTCTGGATCGATCTATATATACAATACCCAAAACCAGTGAAGTTGCCACATTGTGTAAATCGTAAATCAAAACAAAATACAATGATTTGCAAATCCTTTTCAACTTATATTCAACTGAATAGACTGCAAAGACAAGATATTTAATGTTCGAACTGAGAAACTTTTTTATTTTTTTGCAAATAATCATTAAGTTAGAATTTAATGGCAGCAACACATTACAAACAAGTTGGCATAGGGACATGTTTACCACTGTGTTACATGGCCTTTCCTTTTAACAACACTCAGTATACTTTTGGGAACTGAGGAGACACATTTTTGAAGCTTTTCAGGTGAAAATCTTTCCCATTCTTGCTTGATGTACAGTCCGGGGGTCTCTGTTGTGGTATTTTTGGCTTCATATTGCGCCACACATTTTCAATGGGGGACAGGTCTGGACTACAGGCAGGCCAGTCTAGTACCCGCACTCTTTTACTATGAAGCCACGCTGTTATAACACATGGCTTGGCATTGTCTTGCTGAAATAAGCAGTCCACAGTGACAACCTTACCGTCAAGTTCGCCGACGATACCACAGTGGTCGGACTCATCTCCAGGGGTGACGAGGCTGCCTACAGAGAGGAGGTCCTGAAGCTGACGGCCTGGTCTTCGGAGAACAACCTCGCTCTCAACACCAGCAAGACCAGAGAGATCATCGTCGACTTCAGGAGGAGCAGCACCGACCCTGCCCCCCTCTACATCAACGGCGAGCGTGTAGAGAGGGTCCACACCTTCAGGTACCTTGGAGTCCACATCTCTAATGACTTCTCCTGGACAGTCAACACAACATCAATCATCAAGAAGGCTCAGCAGCGGCTACACTTCCTTAGAGTCCTCGGGAAGTACAACCTGAAGCCTGACCTGCTGCTGACCTTCTACCGCTCGTCCATCGAGAGCCTGCTGACCTACTGTATTACGGTATGGTACGGCAGCTGCACTGCAGCAGACAGGGAGAGGCTGCAAAGAGTGGTCAAGACGGCTCAGAAGATCATCGGCCGCCCTCTCCCCTCTCTGACGGACATCTACACCTCCCGCTGCCTCAACAGAGCCAGTGCCATCATCAAGGACAGCACCCACCCTGGCTCTGACCTGTTCCACCTGCTGCCCTCTGGGAAGCGCTACAGGTGCATTAAAACCAAAACAAACAGGCTAAAGAACAGCTTCTTCCCCAGGGCCATAACCATCCTGAACGGACTGCCCCATTGTCCCTCATAACTGCCTTCTCTTTGGTGCAATAACCCATTCCACCAACCACCCTGTTTTTGTTTTGTTTTTCCATGTATATATTCATTTCACACCATATTCATTGCACTTCTACATTTTTTAAATTTTTATATATTTGCACATTGTTTTTCTAGCATGCACACATCGCACTGTATGGAATGGCCTCAATCTCGTTACCTTGCGTAATGACAATAAAGCTGATTCTGATTCTGATTCTGATTCCATGATAACGTTGCTTGGATGGCAACATATGTTGCTCCAAAACCTGTATGTACCTTTCAGCATTAATGGTGCGTTCATAGATGTGTAAATTACCCATGTCTCGGGCACTAATACACCCCCATACCATCACAGATGCTGGCTTTTGAACTTTGCGCCTATAACAGTCCGGATGGTTCTTTTCCTCTTTGGTCCAGAGGACACAACGTCCACAGTTTCCAAAAACAATTTGAAATGTGGACTCGTCAGACCACAGAAAACTTGTCCACTTTGCATCAGTCAATCTTAGATGAGCTCAGGTGTTGTTGATAAATGTCTTTCGCTTTGCATAGTAGAGTTTTAACATGCACTTACAGATATAGCAACGAACTGTAGTTACTGACAGTGGTTTTCTGAAGTGTTCCTGAGCCCATGTGGTGATATCCTGATGTTGGTTTTTGATGCAGTACCGCCTGAGGGATCAAAGTTCACGGGCATTCAATGTTGGTTTTCAGCCTTGCTGCTTACGTGCAGTGATTTCTCCAGATTCTCTGAACCTTTTGTTGATATTGCAGACCATAGGTGGTGAAATCACTAAATTCCTTGCAATAGCTGGTTAAGAAATGTTCTTAAACTGTTCGACAATTTGTTCACGCATTTGTTCACAAAGTGGTGACCCTCGCCCCATCCTTGTTTGTGAATGACTGAGCATTTCATGGAAGCTGCTTTTATACCCATCATGGCACCCACCTATTCCCAATTAGCCTGTTCACCTGTGGGATGTTCCAAATAAGTGATGAGCATTCCTCAACTTTCTCATTCTTTTTGCCACATGTGCCAGCTTTTTTGAAACATGTTGCAGGAGTCAAATTCCAAATGAGCTAATATTTGCAAAAAATAACAAAGTCTTCCAGTTCGAACGTTAAGTATCTTGTCTTTGCAGTCTATTCAATTGAATATAGGTTGAAAAGGATTTGCAAATCTTTGCATTCTGTTTTTATTTACGATTTACACAACATGCCAACTTCACTGGTTTTGGGTTTTGTAGTATGAATTGGTCGATGCCCGTTTGAAAAGTCATGAATAAGGTTGCCTGTGGATCTACTACGAAATATGGCTGCTCTAATCTTGCGAGATTTTTGTGATGACGTAATACGAGAGTATCGTTCTCGACTGACAACAGAGCGACATAGCAGACATCATAGAAATAGTTTACAAACAATGCACTCCCGAATATGAAATCTAAAGTGTGGTTAACGCTTGGATAAAAAAAAAAAAAGAATTGTCAGATGGATAAAAGTATGGCCATTTGTACCGCTTGGAAAGCAGCAATAAAATAGCGGCAGCACGACTAATGTGAGCACTGAATTACAAGCATAAATTACAAGCCGCACAACACCGGCAATGAGGCAGCTAGTGATGCTAATGCTAGCAAACCGACCAACTGGCAAAACAAAGACACTGGTTTGAAAGACTTCCAGCCCCAACCACTATGTAATCACATTTACTACTACACTGTTCATTAGGGATGTATACAGAGTACCAGTATTCTTTTGTACCGGTTTCTAATTGGGTTGGTCCCCCTGGACCGTGAAGATTCTGGACTAATGATACTGCTACCAGTATTTTTTTATAAAGCTGATTGTTGTAATTATGACACGCTGACACTGTCATGGCTGGTGCATGCCAATGCGCATTCATCTATGAGCCTCGCGGAGCACACCTCGGGACACGCACACGGCCGCTCATCTCCTACACGCGTCACTCTGGCGACAGCAAGCAGCTGCAATCAATCGTCACTCAGCGCACCTGTGATTGATGAGCTTCCTAGGTTTCGTAAGCCAGTGCAGACCATTGTTCCGGGCCAGAACGTAATTTTCTGTTTGCGTACAGTAAGCCACGTCATGCTTTATGCTCACTATTGCTCTCTGTGATTTCTTACCCGTGTTATTGATTGTCTCGTGTCCTCCTTGTCGCTCCAACTGCAGACCTTTGTTCCCGCGTTGACGAGCTGTGTATCTCGTCATTACTTTTTCCTCAGCTGCCGGACTGCCTCTTGGATTTTGACCTCCCGCTTGGACACGGACCTCCTATGCCCCGCTATAGCCCCCGACTTCCTGCTTGTTTCACGGATCTATGAGCATGCCATGCCCCCTTTTGGACTTGCCTCTCGCTCTACATTTACGGTAACACTCAACAGTTAATTCATACACATAGTCGCACACACCATACACTCTCTTGGATTTCGTCACACTCCATACCATTGTTTATTTTTATTATTGTTTATTTTATATATATATATATATATATATATATATATATATATATATATATATATATATATATATATATATATATGTCTTAATAAGGTTATCCAAAAAATAGTGCTCGATACCGTAGTAGAGCGCAATATATGTATGTGTGGGAAAAGAAATCACAAGACTATTTCATCTCTACAGGCCTGTTTCATGAGGGGGTTCCCTCAATCATCAGGGGATTTTAATGGGAGCATTCACATACCATGGTTTATATAGGGCACAGAGTGGGTGGGTACAGGCTGGTGTAGGGGCGTGGTGATTGGCTCATGTGTTACCTAGGAGGTGTTTCCGTCTGTGGCGGCATGCTGATACAATTTCGCTGCGCTTGTTGAGGGATGACAGGTCTGGACGGTATATGATAAACAGTTTCTCTTTCAAGCATAGGTTGCATCTTTTATTACCACTATTGTAAGGTGTGCTCGATGCAAGAATTTGCCATGTTATTGAATATTCAACATTATTGTCTTTGAGGTCCCAAATGTGTTTGCTGAGTTCTGTGGTATTCCGCAGGTTTTGGTTCCTGAAAGAAGCCTTGTGATTGTTCCATCTGGTTTTAAACTCTCCCTCGGTTAATCCTACATATGTGTCGGATGTGTTAATGTCCTTGCGTGTTACCTTAGATTGGTAGACAACTGATGTTTGTAAGCACCCCCCCCCCCCCCCCCGTTGAGAGGGCAATCAGGTTTCTTGCGACAGTTGCAGCCTTTGTTGGTTTTGGGGTCGCTCTGTCTGGGGGCCGACGGCTCATTTGCAATTGTTTTGTTGTGGTTTGAGATAATTTGTCGTATATTGTTCATACAGCTGTAGCTCAATTTAATGTTGTTCTTGTTGAATACTTTTCTTAGGCTGTTGCCTTTGGGAAAGTGTTTGTCAATCAGAGTGAGGAATTTGTGGCCAATGTTAGTTGAGACGTTTTTGCTGTATGGGGGGTTGTACCAGATGATGTTGTTTCGTTTTCTGTTCTTTTTTGGTTGGTTTCCTGGCGTGGGTTCATAGGTGAGGGTGAAATTGTATCCGCTTTCATCAAGGGCTTTTTGGTACGGGGGGGTTGCCTGGTCAAATTCAGCTTTGCTAGATGACAGCATCGATAGCCTTTTATTAATTCCGGCAGGTATTCTTTTCGTGGTGGTGGGTGGGTGGTTGCTGTCATGGTGCACGTATTGGAGTGTTGTGTTGGATTTCGTGAATGGTTGGTAGCTGTTATTTCTCAGGTTGAAAGTGACGTCGAGGAAGTTGACGGTTTGCTTGTTGGCTTCAATCGTGATCCATAGGCCGTTCTCTTTGAAAATTTGGCATATGCGCTTCTTGGTATTCTCGCTGCTCCTTGGCGAGGCGCGACACACTGCCAGTCCGTCATCACGGTAAATACCAAGGTTCAGGTTGAGGCTAGCGAGCTGTGAGAGGAGGAAACTCCCAACGAGTTCACACGTTTCTGCTCCGTCAAAACTTCCCATAGTGACGTCAAATGTTGCATTGTTTTTTTTTTGCCATGGTGTACTGTTGTGGATGAGAATGGAGTTTTTTGCGTGGATTATGATGTTTCTTTCGTTGCCTGTGATTGAGTCGTAGTCTGAGGCGAAGTCTAGTGCTTGAGTCAGTAGGTCTTGCGTGATGGAAGGGTAAAATTATTCGATATCGAAGGAGATAAAGTTGTGCTGTTGTTTGTCTTGGATGTTGTTGAACCATTTGATTACTGCTGCTGTATTTCTCCATTGGTTGAGTGGTGTTTTGTCCTTGATTTTTGTGTTGACTCTGTCCAGGATTATTTTGCTGATTTTTCCTATTTCAGATTAAGTTGGGTTTATTAGTCGGCATGTTGGGTTATTTGCGAAGTTGGGTTTGTGGTCCTTCAATGTGATAAAGGCTTCCTTGTTGGCTGTGGCGTCCACCCTGTCCTCAATGTCCAGTTCAGCCGCGATCCTTTTATTTTCCAGGTGGATGTTCTGTAAGGTGTTGGGTTGTGCTTTTTTGTATGATTTGGTGATGCTTCTGTCCAGTAAGGTGTTATGTTCTGGTATGTCCATTCTGTAGAAGTTTGTGGTTTTATCGGCAGCTATGATGAGGTTGTTTACTTTCTTGATGCGCTCCTTGTCATTTTTCAGCTTGGTGAGGAGTGGGTTGCGGACTGGCTTGAATTTGACTGATTGTATCATTTTGAGCATGTCGTTCACAAAATCCTTTAGTTCCTCAACTGTGGGTGGGTTCTTGGTAGATTTGAATCCGTAAGTTTTCTTTTGCGTTCCTTTTGTTTCAGGGTGGAGGAAAAAATGTGCTTTCCACCGCATCCTTCTTAGGAAGTGTTCCGTCTTTTCTATGAGCCTTAGCTTGTAGTAACTCGTTACTTGTTGTAACTCGTTGGGAGTTTCCTCCTCTCCCAGCTCGCTAGCCTCAACCTGAACCTTGGTATTTACCGTGATGACGGACTGGCAGTGTGTCGCGCCTCGCCAAGGAGCAGCGAGAATACCAAGAAGCGCATATGCCTAATTTTCAAAGAGAACGGCCTACGGATCACGATTGAAGCCAACAAGCAAACCGTCAACTTCCTCGACGTCACTTTCAACCTGAGAAATAACAGCTACCAACCATTCACGAAATCCAACACAACACTCCAATACGTGCACCATGACAGCAACCACCCACCCACCACCACGAAAAGAATACCTACCGGAATTAATAAAAGGCTATCGATGCTGTCATCTAGCAAAGCTGAATTTGACCAAGCAACCCCCCCCGTACCAAAAAGCCCTTGATGAAAGCGGATACAATTTCACCCTCACCTATGAACCCACGCCAGGAAACCAACCAAAAAAGAACAGAAAACGAAACAACATCATCTGGTACAACCCCCCATACAGCAAAAACGTCTCAACTAACATTGGCCACAAATTCCTCACTCTGATTGACAAACACTTTCCCAAAGGCAACAGCCTAAGAAAAGTATTCAACAAGAACAACATTAAATTGAGCTACAGCTGTATGAACAATATACGACAAATTATCTCAAACCACAACAAAACAATTGCAAATGAGCCGTCGGCCCCCAGACAGAGCGACCCCAAAACCAACAAAGGCTGCAACTGTCGCAAGAAACCTGATTGCCCTCTCAACGGGGGGGGGGTGCTTACAAACATCAGTTGTCTACCAATCTAAGGTAACACGCAAGGACATTAACACATCCGACACATATGTAGGATTAACCGAGGGAGAGTTTAAAACCAGATGGAACAATCACAAGGCTTCTTTCAGGAACCAAAACCTGCGGAATACCACAGAACTCAGCAAACACATTTGGGACCTCAAAGACAATAATGTTGAATATTCAATAACATGGCAAATTCTTGCATCGAGCACACCTTACAATAGTGGTAATAAAAGATGCAACCTATACTTGAAAGAGAATGTAAAGACGTGGTCGCATCGTGATGCGGGTGTGGTTCTCCCAAGGATGCAGACGGCTTCGGACACAGCTTGCAGGTAGGAAAAATGATTTATTTTAAATATAAATAATATGATGAATAAACAAAAGGGCTAGCGTGGGAGCTAGCAAACCAAAAGAGCCTAGCGTGAGAACTAGTAGCTAAGAAACAGTAAATAATCGTCGTCATCAGTTGTGTGAGAACAAACTACGAAGCCAGACAGAGTGAGGCCAGAGCAAAGACTAAATAGCCCTCTGATTAGCGCCCGGGCAACAGGTGCGCGTCCCGAACACTAACCAGAGGCAGGTGCGCACAATCTGCCGTCATGGCAACAGAAACAAACTAAACTCAAGGTGCTGAAAACACGTGACACAAACATAAACAAACTCTGATCAGGGCAGCGGATCGTAACAGTACCCCCCCCCTTAAAGGACAGATTCCAGATGTCCCTTGACACTAAATAAAACTAGAACCCAAAAAACAAGAAATAGTTCGAGAGTCAAGGGAGGGTGGAGGGAGGATTTGGTGGTGGGTCGCCAGGCCACGTGTCCCCGAATCCACCGGGGAAGAGTCAGGTGGCGGCGGCGAGTGGAACGCCGCTGCCGCAGGCGAGGCGGGCGACCACGGATAGGCCACATTCGTGGCTGCCGAGAAGGTGGGCATGAGTGGCGCCAGAAGTTCAGCAGCCGCAGAGTTCTAAGTCTATGTCTCGGGTGTCGCTGCTGTTTGCGCCACAGGCGTCCATACAGAAACCTCAGAGAGCGCCGCTTGCGCAGCCAGACCACTCGAGGTCGCTGAGACAAAGACGAGGAGAGAGCAGACGTCGCCGTGGAAACAGGAGGAGCCGACGTCGCCGTGGAAGCAGGAGGAGCCGACGTCGCCGTGGAGGCAGGAGGAGCCGACGTCGCCGTGGAGGCAGGAGGAGCCGACGTCGCCGTGGAGGCAGGAGGAGCCGACGTCGCCGTGGAGGCAGGAGGAGCCGACGTCGCCGTGGAGGCAGGAGGAGACGTCGTCGCCGTGGAAGCAGGTGCAGGTTCTGGTACCAGCCGTGGAACAGGTGCAGGTTCTGGTACCAGCCGTGGAGCCGGCGCTGGTGTGGGTACCAGCCGTGGAGCCGGCGCTGGTGTGGGTACCAGCCGTGGAGCCGGCGCTGGTGTGGGTACCAGCCGTGGAGCCGGCGCTGGTGTGGGTACCAGCCGTGGAGCCGGCGCTGGTGTGGGAACCAGCCTTGGAGCCGGTGCTGGTGTGGGAACCAGCCTTGGAGCCGTCGCTGGTGTGGGAACCAGCCTTGGAGCCGGCGCTGGTGTGGGAACCAGCCTTGGAGCCGGCGCTGGTGTGGGAACCAGCCTTGGAGCCGGCGCTGGTGTGGGAACCAGCCTTGGAGCCGGCGCTGGTGTGGGAACCAGCCTTGGAGCTTGGCATGGTGGAGCTTGGCGTGGTGGAGGTACAGGAGACGAAGCTTGGTGTGTCAGCCGAGGTGCAGGAACAGGTGCTAGCCGAGGTGCAGCTGGAGGTGGCCTAGCTGACGGTTGTGGCTTAGCAGGCCAAAGGACTGGTGGCGGTGGCCGTGCAGGAGGTTGCGGTTTAGCACGCCGAAAGACTGGTGGCGGTGGCCGTGCAGGGGGTTGCGGCTTAGCACGTCGAAAGACTGGTGGCGGTGGCCGTGCAGGGGGTTGCGGCTTAGCACGCCGAAAGACTGGTGGCGGTGGCCGTGCAGGAGGTTGCGGCTTAGCACGCCGAAGTTGTGCCACCGCACTAGCACAGTTCCCAGTACTAGCCCCCCCCTCAAGACGCGGATACCAGACGCGCTCTTTGCGGTTTGGAACCGTCTTCAAGGGTGGGTGGGGGGAGGTATGGAGGGGGGTATACTCTTCTTCAAATTGTCCAAATTGACTATTATCATCCCCCACTTGAGAATGGGTGGGAGCACAGGGGGAAAAAATATGTGCAGTGGGCGGAGCAATAGTCACTGGGGGCGGAACCAAAGTCACTGGAGGTGGAGTCTGAAAATCAGAATGTGACTGACTAGACTTACACTTAATAAAAATGTCCTGATAATGTCTTATCTTAGAATGAAAGTCATTTGGTATTAGCTGACAGAAAGAATTAGAAGATGGAAAAAAAAATTCTTGCTCAATGATGTCATCGGGAGTGGGCGGAGTTACCTCTTCGGTGGGGCGCCAATGAAATGACGTCATTGTTGCAACTGTCCATGTGACTGACAGCCCAATCGGAAAACTGTTTGGCGAAGTGGTCGATTGGGTTGCCAAACATCTGAGGAGAGGGAGCTTGAGCTGCATGTTGCTTGCTTCGGTCCAGGGGAGGAGTTTGCAGGAGCGGCGCGTCTTGACAGCGAGGGGAAGACCTTCTGGCCGGCTTCCGTCTTCGCTGACGCGTCCCGTACTGCGGGGGTGTGGCGATGTCCTCGGGCCAAACGGAGTGGATTGGGACCAGCTTTCCGTTGGGACCCCATATCAGGTCCTGGCGCTCCGAGGGGGAATAGCGAAGAGTTTCCGCTTCCATTGCTCGCAACACCTCCCACGTACCTTCGGCAAACTCCTCAATGGCGGCCGCGGGAGAATTGTTATTTGCTGGCTTCCTACTGAAACGACGTGGTCGCATAGTGATGCGGGTGTGGTTCTCCCAAGGATGCAGACGGCTTCGGACACAGCTTGCAGGTAGGAAAAATGATTTATTTTAAATATAAATAATATGATGAATAAACAAAAGGGCTAGCGTGGGAGCTAGCAAACCAAAAGAGCCTAGCGTGAGAACTAGTAGCTAAGAAACAGTAAATAATCGTCGTCATCAGTTGTGTGAGAACAAACTACGAAGCCAGACAGAGTGAGGCCAGAGCAAAGACTAAATAGCCCTCTGATTAGCGCCCGGGCAACAGGTGCGCGTCCCGAACACTAACCAGAGGCAGGTGCGCACAATCTGCCGTCATGGCAACAGAAACAAACTAAACTCAAGGTGCTGAAAACACGTGACACAAACATAAACAAACTCTGATCCGGGCAGCGGATCGTAACAGAGAAACTGTTTATCATATACCGTCCAGACCTGTCATCCCTCAACAAGCGCAGCGAAATTTTATCAGCATGCCGCCACAGACGGAAACACCTCCTAGGTAACACATGAGCCAATCACCACGCCCCTACACCAGCCTGTACCCACCCACTCTGTGCCCTATATAAACCATGGTATGTGAATGCTCCCATTAAAATCTCCTGATGATTGAGGGAACCCCCTCATGAAACAGGCCTGTAGAGATGAAATAGTCTTGTGATTTTTTTTCCCACACACACATATATATATATATATATATATATATATATATATATGTAAATATCTTTATATATATATATATATATATATATATATATATATATATAATAAATCATAGAGTTAAATACTATGCTCCCTTGTGTCTGTGGCGTCTACTCCTCCCGTACACAATAGTCACATTCGGTTCAGCTGCCGCTAAAAACACATAATAAATCAGCTAGGAATAATTACAAATAAAAATCAACACCACACAAAAAGTTTGTAACACAATAATTAATCCTCAAAAGTCTGTCAAAGTCACGCACACTAACAAGAATGATACAGTTTCAAGTGAACGCTCCTTAAAGGGGAACTGCACTTTTTTTGGAATTCTCAATTGTATGAAAGACATGAGAATGGCGGCGCAGTGACATGGGCCGCTGGAGACGAAGATGGCGGCGTCGTGGAAAGACCCGCTGAAGACGTGTCCAGAGCTGGAGCAGCATGCGGCTGGGCTGAAGCAGCAGGCGGCTGGGCTGAACACGTGTCCAGAACTGGAGCAGCACGCGATGGCGGCTGCACCGTCGGCGTCTGCAGAGCTGGAGCAGCAGATGGCGACTGTTCCTGTTTCCTCCTTTGTAGATTGTCCACAATGTTCATGTAAAATCCCAACAGGGGGTTGTTGTGGAGACAAGGAGGGAAATGACAGTGAAGTGGGCGGAGCTAGTTTCTTTGGGGGCGGAGCTTGAATCTTTGGGGGCTGACTTGGTGCTCTCTCTTGGTAGTAAATTATGGATAGTTTAATGTCTCTGGAGGGAGGCTGACAAAAAACAGAATGAGAAAAAATAATGTCCTCTGCTGCTCTGGTGAGGGAAATAAAATCAGTGTGTGGCATGACGTCATCTGAGCACGCCACAGGTACTGTAGGCATGACGTCATCATGGCGCGTCCCTTCGAGTGGCCGCCGCTTTTGAGCGCGTCTTTGAAAAAGCTGGCACGACGTCATCCCGCTCTGTCTGCTTGGTGCGTTGTGCTGTGCCCCAAGTCATGAAATGTTTGGCGAAATGGTCAATCGGATTACCAAACTCTTGCTGTGATAGCGAGGGAGTAAAACGTTTATAGACATGCTTTGATTACATTCTGACAACAAAATTGCATTTGTGTTTAAAATTTTAGTATTTTCCTTAGCAAATTTTAAAATATGCAAGCGAGTAATAACCTGTGATTAATCACAGCTCTAGAGTGTGATTTTTGAGTTCAACTCATGGTGTTGCATTTATATTTTTTTTCAGTATATTTTGAGGCCACACCCATTACAACTTTTTCTATTTTTTTTAATTTATGTTAAAAGATTTTTATGTTTTCTTTCAAACTTGACTTTAATTTGATACCTGCTTTGTTATAAAACAAATTCATGAGAAAGACTGTTTTTACAGATGTCTAGAGGGCGCTAACTTTACAATGTATTTTACACAGTATACACTGCCCTCTTCCGGCTTCTAGGACGTGATGATGTAATGACGTGCGTTTGTAACACGGGCACACGCATTAGCTTTGGGTGTTGTTCGGTAATAATAGCAATTTGGATAGCTAGCTTTAGCTGTCATTGAATTTATTTTTTATCATAACGTTTTTGTATGTTTGCACGTATGTGTACATGTTGACGAGACAGGGTCAGTGACAGCTGTGAACACCAATCATTCTATTCGGGCCGGTAAAGATTATGACTACACAAACTTAGTAATTGTGGAAAATATAGACCGTTTTAACACAAATATGTTCTGTCAAACCCCTAATGGAAACACAAGCTATGAAGTTGTGTTTTTGCTTTATTTTTAGTTTTGAGAAATGTAACTGTGAGCAAGTTGCAAACAGCATCTTTAATCATTTTTTCAGTGCAAAATAACAAATTTAACATAATCATACCTACATTTGTGATTATTCTTGACCCATCTCCAACATAGATTTGAACCCAGCCCAACTGTTAAGTAGACCAGCTTTAACACTTCACGCCAGTATAGAATATGAAGATAAAAAAAAAAAAGAGTCCAGACAGTGATGTGGCTTGTCCCCAAAATCTAATCACTTGTTTCTTATCCCTTTTGTTTGTTTTTTAAGCAACATTGTTTTTATTTTATTTGACCTTCTGGAGGAAAACTATGTGGTCAGATTAAGCAAAAAATAAGACTGTTTGGCCACAATACCTAGCAATATGTTTGGAGGAGAAAAGGCGAGGCTTTTAATCCAAGGAACACCATCCTACCGTCAAGCATGGTGGTGGTAGTATTATGCTCTGGGCCTGTTTTGCTGCCAATGGAACTGGTGCTTTACAGAGAGTAAATTGGACAATGAAAAAGGAGGATTACCTCCAAATTCTTCAGGACAACCTAAAACCATCAGCCCGGAGGTTGGGTCTTGGCCTCAGTTGGGTGTTCCAACAGGACAATGACCCCAAACACACGTCAAAAGTGGTATAGGAATGGCTAAATCAGGCTAGAATTAAGGCTTTAGAATGGCCTTCCCAAAGTTCTGACTTAAACGTGTGGACAATGCTGAAGAAACAAGTCCATGACAGAAAACCAACAAATTTAGCTGAACTGCACCAATTTTGTCAGGAGGAGTGGTCAAAAATTCAACCAGAAGCTTGTGGATGGCTACCAAAAGCGTCTTATTGCAGTGAAACTTGCCAAGGGACATGTAACCAAATATTAACATTGCTGTATGTATACTTTTGACCCAGCACATTTGGTCACATTTTCAGTAAACATGAAGGTTCTTTGTGCTCCAATCACTCTATCACAAAAAAAAATAAGAGTTGTAGAAATTATTGGAAACTCAAGACAGCCATGACATTATGTTCTTTACAAGTGTATGTAAACTTTTGACCACGACTGTATGTACAACCAGAGAGAACATGCACACATACAAAAGCAGGCCAAGACGAGCAACTATTTGCAGTCATGTTGTAGTTATGATAGAATATACATTTAATGACAGCTTACGCTAACTATTCAATTCACTTTTATTAGGTAAGGCATGTTTATTTATAAAGCACAATTCATACACAAGGCAATTTAAAGTGCTTTACAGAAAAATAACAGAAGGCAAAAATACAAAAATAAGATCATATTTTAAGTTTAAATCCGAAAATACAATACAATCATAATTATTTAAAATTAAAATCAATCAAATACTGTAAATAAAATATTTTCAGTTGTCACATGGACAATTGAAAGTATTTTCAGACTGGATTTGATCATTGCCAATGTTGAGGCTTGTCTCACATCTTTAGTAATACTATTCCAGATTTTAGGAGCATAAAACTAACATTATTATCTAACAACACCAAAGCTAATGAGTATGCATGTGTTACATATGAAGGTAGTGTACGTCATTCGAGTACGTCCTAAAGAGACCTTTAAGAGGGCGGAATATACTGCCCCAAGTACATTGGAAAGTTAGCGCCTTCTCAGCATCTGTGTATATTTTGCAAATAGCCCCTTTACCTCTTATAGTTTTCCAATTTCTGACATTTCCTGAAAGTTTCATCAAAATCTGTCCAAAAGTTTTTGAGCTATGTTGCTGACTAACTAACAAGCAAATCCTAGCTAATCCATAACCTTCTGCCGGAGATCATTTTAATGACTTTACACTACCTTCAAACATCAGTCAACAATGAATATCTTTAAAGGTTCAGGTCTTTGCCACCCAGTGCCAGGAAATCACATTAGATGGTAATAAACCAAATTGAATAGAGACCCGAATTCAAATTTCTCAATGTAGATTTGCCATCACCAAAAAAAGTTGTTTCATCTTATTGATCCTTTTGTTCAGTGATTTATCTTCATTATAGAAGTACAAACCCCGTTTCCGTATGAGTTGGGAAATTGTGTTAGATGTGAATATAAACAGAATACAAAGATTTGCAAATCATTTTCAACCCATATTCAATTGAATACACTACAAAGACAAGATATCTGATGTTCAAACTGATAAAAACATTTTTTTTTGCAAATAATCATTAACTTTAGCATTTGATGCCAGCTACACGTGACAAAGAAGTTGGGAAAAGTGGCAATAAATACTGATAAAGTTGATCAAACACTTATTTGGAACATCCCACAGGTGAACAGGCAAATTGGGAACAGGTGGGTGCCATGATTGGGTATAAAAGTAGATTCCATGAAATGCTCAGTCATTCACAAACAAGGATGGGGCGAGGGTCACCACTTTGTCAACAAATACGTGAGCAAATTGTTGAACAGTTTAAGAAAAACCTTTCTCAACCAGCTATTGCAAGGAATTTAGGGATTTCACCATCTACGGTCTGTAATATCATCAAAGGGTTCAGAGAATCTGGAGAAATCAATGCACGTAAGGAGCTAAGCCCGTGACCTTCGATCCCTCAGGCTGTACTGCATCAACAAGCGACATCATTGTGTAAAGGATATCACCACATGTGCTCAGGAACACTTCAGAAACCCACTGTCAGTAACTACAGTTGGTCGCTACATCTGTAAGTGCAAGTTAAAACTCTACTATGCAAGGCGAAAACCGTTTATCAACAACACCCAGAAACGCCGTCGGCTTCGCTGGGCCTAAGCTCATCTAAGATGGACTGATACAAAGTGGAAAAGTGTTCTGTGGTCTGACGAGTCCACATATCAAATTGTTTTTGGAAACTGTGGACGTCGTGTCCTCCGGACCAAAGAGGAAAATAATCATCCGGATTGTTATAGGCGCAAAGTTGAAAAGCCAGCATCTGTGATGGTTTGGGGGTGTATTAGTGCCCAAGACATGGGTAACTTACACATCTGTGAAGGCACCATTAATGCTGAAAAGTACATACAGCTTTTGGAGCAACATATGTTGCCATCCAAGCAACGTTACCATGGACGCCCTTGCTTATTTCAGCAAGACAATGCCAAGCCACGTGTTACATCAACGTGGCTTCATAGTAAAAGAGTGCGGATACTAGACTGGCCTGCCTGTAGTCCAGACCTGTCTCCCATTGAAAATGTGTTGTGCATTATGAAGCCTTAAATACCACAACGGAGACCCCGGACTGTTGAACAACTTAAGCTGTACATCAAGCAAGAATGGGAAATAATTCCACCTGAGAAATCAAATCAAATCAAATCAAATCAACTTTATTTATAAAGCACATTTAAAATTTACCACAGGGGTAGCCAAAGTGCTGTACAATGAACAGGTTAAAAGATAAAACGAGTACCGAGCAAACACAACACAACACAAACAGAACACGATAAAAAATAAATAATTAAAATAGAATAAATAAAAACATAAAAACATAAAAACAGGTTCACAGCAGGTGTATTATGGGGCGCCATTGCAGGATGGATATCACTCAGTGTTAAAAGCCATGGAATAAAAGTATGTTTTTAAGAGAGATTTAAAAACAGGAAGAGAGGAGGCTTGTCTAACACTCAGGGGTAGGTCGTTCCAGAGCTTGGGAGCAGCCACGGCGAAAGCTCTGTCACCTCTAAGCTTCAGCCTTGTGTCAGGGACCGTCAAAAGCAGCTGATCGGCTGATCTTAAGGATCGGGTAGGGCAGTAAGGCTGAAGGAGGTCGGAGAGATAGGTTGGCGCGAGGTTGTTTAGACATTTAAAAACAAATAAAAGGAGTTTAAAATTGATTCGGTAACGCACAGGGAGCCAGTGAAGGGACGCTAAAATAGGGGTGATGTGCTCACGTCTGCGGGTCTGTGTTAGCAGACGAGCAGCAGAGTTCTGCACGAGCTGCAGGCGGGCGAGGGAGGCCTGGCTAATGCCTACATACAGGGCATTACAGTAATCAAGACGAGTCGAGATAAAGGCGTGGATTAATTTCTCAAGATCATGACTTGATAGAAGCGGTTTCACTTTCGCTATTTGGCGTAATTGATAAAAGCTTTTTTGAACGACGCTGCTGATTTGTTTTTCGAATTTAAAATCTGAGTCAAACTTTACCCCCAGGTTTGTGACACAGTCGCTGAGATACGGGGTCAGAGTGCCGAGGTCAACGTTGGGGGAGGGAGAGCGACTTGGACCGAACAACATAACTTCTGTTTTGTCTTCATTTAGGCTCAGGAAGTTAGCTGAAAGCCAGACTTTGATGTCGTGCAGGCAGTCAGTAAGATGTTGAACCGTGTTATTTTGTGCCATGGGAAAATAAATCTGGCAATCATCGGCGTAAAAATGAAATGCAATACTGTATTTCCTAAAAATAGAACCAAGGGGGAGAAGGTAAAGCGCAAATAAAATTGGGGCAAGGATTGAGCCCTGGGGGACCCCATGTGGTAAAGGAGCTGTGGACGACATAAAACTGTCTACTTTTACACAAAAACTCCTGTCGGTTAGGTACGACCGGAACCAGTTGAGGGCGGCGCCCTTAATTCCCACACAGTTCTCAAGACGAGTGATTAAGGTGGCGTGGTCGACGGTGTCGAACGCAGCGGACAGATCTAAAAGCACCAGGACAACATATTTACCAGAATCAGTGGACAGGAGGATATCGTTAAAAACTTTTAAAAGCGCTGACTCTGTGCTGTGGAGGGCTTTAAAACCGGACTGGAACAGCTCAGTGATACCATTATCCTCTAAGAAGGGCAACAACTGACTGTAGACAACCTTCTCTAATATTTTGGAAATGTATGGAAGATTAGAGATAGGTCTGAGGTTAGAGAGGAGAGAGGGGTCGAGGCTGGGTTTTTTAAGTAGAGGTCGTACCACTGCATGTTTAAACTCTACTGGAACTATTCCAGAAGAGAGGCTACTATTGATAATGTTAAGGACACTTGATCCAATAGTAGCAAGTACCTCCTTAAACAGGCGAGGTGGGAGGGCATCTGCAGGAGAACCAGAGGGCTTCATATGACTAACTGTGTCACTTAAAAAAGAAAAGGACACCGGCTCAAACTGATGGAAAACAGAAGAGAAATGCAGAGGAACAGAAGGGTCATATGAAGGCTGAGATAGACTGGCTCTAGTTGACACAATTTTGTCAGTGAAAAAATGGAGACAATTTTCACAGAATTCAAAAGAAGCATCAAAACCAACAGATTTCTGGGGTTGTTACAGTCAGAAGATATAATCTGAGATAGATATATATTCATTTCTGCTTTTACAGTCATCTGAAAGGAAAACAGGCTTTCTTTAAAAATGGCAAAGGACACATGCAGCCTGTCTTTTTTCCATTTTCTCTCTGCTCTTCTACATACGCGCCTGGCAGCCCGAGTGACGTCATTCAACCAGGGCTGAGGCGTAGCTTTAGCGCGGCGACATTTGAAAGGCGCGATCGTGTCCAGTGTTTGTAAACAAATAGAGTTGAACCCAGAAACCAACTCTTCAGTATTCAGACATACAGAGGCTGCAGAATTATCATCACAAAGAGTCGAAAAAATAGAGGTGAACCGAGCAGGAGACGAAGAATTAAACATGCAAGAGCGTTGTGGCGGTGCGCACAATTTAACTGGACACTGCATGGGAATATCAAACAAGATCGGCATGTGATCAGAGAATACAGCGTCGCAAATGTCCAAATTAAAAACACACAAACCATACGAGAGCACTAAATCGAGTGTATGCCCGCGTTCATGTGTAGAACCACACACAGACTGTACAAAGTTAAATGAGTCGATTATATTCAGGAAGCTCCTGGAAAGCGGCTCGTCTGGACAGCAGGTGTGAATATTAAAATCACCCACAATAAGGACACGATCATATTTGGGCAGGATTTCAGCCAGAAATTCAGAAAAGTCAGTTATAAAGTCTTTGTGGTACTTGGGTGGTCGATAGATGACGGCACACAGGACGACATCAGAAAGACCCAGTTCAAACATGCACAGTTCGAAGCTTGAAAAGGAGGATTGTAGGCGGATCTGACGGCATTTAAAGTCATTTTTAAAAACGACTGCTAATCCTCCTCCTTTTCGACCGGACGGCCGTGGGGAATTAAAGTAGGAACACTCCGGAGGCAGAAGTTCATTAAGAGGGGCGGACTCACCGGCTCTCAGCCATGTCTCCGTCACACAGAGGAAGTCCAGTCCGCGGGAAGTGAAGAAATCCTTCAGGATAAACGTTTTGTTTGTCAAAGATCTTGCGTTCACAAGACCGAACCTGGCGGGGGCCAGCACGTCCAGGGCCGCAGTTAATCCGGGTGGGGCCCGACACACAGCCCGCAGGTGGCGGGAATCCACCCCGCGCCTCCGGGGCCGGGGACAGCAGGAGCGACGGCGGCAAGCTTCTTCCTCCAAACCAACGGTAGGAACCAGCCAGGAGCCGATGGGATCGAGCGAGCGTGGGTGCAGGAGGAGACCGGATACCGCACCATTCCTCCTTCGGGGAGCCACGGGAAGCCGGGCCAGGAGTGCCCTAACTTTCACCAGCTGGCCGCCACGTTTACCGCGGCGCCGGAGACGCTTCCGCCGGGGGAGAGGAGCCAGGGGGCGGGAAAGGAAGGCAGGAATCCGGCCAGGTGAAAAAGCTGACTGGGACGTCGAAAAACCAACGTCGAAGTTGATCATATCAGTGGGAGAGGGGCAAAGATCCAACAGTGTTTGGCGGTCATACACAAGCAGTGAGCTGACAGGGACGAAAATAGACGCAAACAACACAAAAACGAACAGAGCTGACAGCGAGAGACGGCAGGCCAAAGCACATACTGGCGCCATCTTGGGAGAAGCTTAAAAAATGTGTCTCCTCAGTTCCCAAACGTTTACTGAGTGTTTTTAAAAGGAAAGGTCATACAACACAGTGGTAAACATGCCCTTTCCCAACTACTTTGGCACGTGTTGCAGCCATGAAATTCTAAGTTAATTATTATTTGCAAAAAAAAAAAAGAAGTTTATGAGTTTGAACATCAAATATTTTGTCTTTGTAGTGCATTCAATTGAATATGGGTTGAAAAGGATTTGCAAATCATTGTATTCCGTTTATATTTACATTTCCCAACTCATATGGAAACGGGGTTTGTTATAAGGTTTATCATAGAGTGTATGTGATAGTATAAGCAATTTGCTTCACGTTCCAGTAGCAACATGTGGTGTTGTTCTTACATGGAGCTTTACCCACCAGACAATGATGACGAATGGCTTGTGGCACAGTGGAATCTTGGGAAATCTGTGTTTGCTCAATAACAATCCCAGGCAAAAATCTGCAGTATAGAATGACGGAAAGCATATTACCTTTAATGCAAACCCTATTATCAGGGACACACACATATATTATTTAGTGAATGCCAGTTCCGTAAAGGCTGGTTGAAAAACAAACATGAATAATTTATCCAAGAGAGAATGGCTACGATGAATCAGGCTTTCTAAATATTATAAACACAGGAAACAATCAGCTCATCACAAATTAAAAGGCAGCATACATTCTGTACATATAGTACTTTTTTTTTCAAAATAGGGACAATAGTAGAACACATAGCCGAATTGGTGTGTACGTATTTCACAAGGAAGCGGGATCTAGGAGGTTTATTGATCTAAGTTTAGGTTAAAGGTCTAACTATTATTTTTCCACAGACAGGGGATCACCTTTTTTGTCCAGAGATCAATGAAGAGCCAGCAGCTATAATTACTATGCGCTAAATGGTGTTACTACCGCACAGTCTCGCAATATAGACCCAAAGGCACGTCAAAACACCTTGAAATATAATCACTGTGTCAATAGCCATTTTTGTTCCCCGCATGATAGTCGAATAAGCTGTTAACACTCCCTGCAATTAATACAATTGCTGGCTGCATCTCAGAGGCAACCTGCAACTGTCTGCCAATGAACCAGCCATTGAATTGTGCTCATGTGACTAACATTTTAAATGGGAGAGATTTATAATTGGAGTAAATATAATGGGTTTCAAACATAAATTATTCAGAATTATTGTATTCATTTATTCAAGGTGCATGAGCTGATTTATGTCGCCTAAATATATATATACATAGTATATATATTTCTATTATATATATATATATATATATATATATATATATATATATATATATATATATATATATATATATATATATATATATATATACATATATACTGTATACATATATACACACACAAAGTGCATCAGGAAAGTATTCACAGTGCATCACTTTTTACACATTTTGTCATGTTGAAGCCTTGGTAAAAATTAAATAATATAACAATACCCCATAATGAATATGTAAAAAAAAATTAAAAAAAAGTGAAAATTTTGCAGAATTATAAAAAATTTAACTTAGAAATCACATGGACATCATCTTTACTTTCGGGCTGAGATTTTATGCCATTTCACTAAAAACAGTTACTGCAATAATCTACATTTAATGTTATTAATGCAGTGAACTAATCTAAACACAGAAGTAAAGCTCGACAAACCTCTCAATCCAAGCTCAGCAGCCGGCTGTTTCTTCAATGTGTTAAATCACAGGGATTGTGCAAAACAAAAATAAGGTTTTGTTTGGTCAGGAGAATAACTTGTCTTGGCTTTGGACCTGGTATTTCCAAAATCTACCCCTTTCTTTGTTCATTTCTGAATGCTATTTTCCCACTTGTGTCTCATCAATAAATGGTGAAAGCAGCCACATTCAGAGTCAGGACACATGCGAGTTCATCGCGCATGATAAAAATTAGTGCCGTAAAAAGTAACTTATTGTTAACGCGTTAACTTTGACAGCCCTTATATATACAGAATATATATATATATATATATATATATATATATATATATATATATATATATATATATATATATATATATATATATATATATATATATATATATATACAAACCCCATTTCCATATGAGTTGGGAAATTGTGTTAGATGTAAATATAAACAGAATATAATGAATTGCAAATCATTTTCAACCCATATTCAGTTGAATATGCTACAAAGACAACATATTTGATGTTCAAACTGATAAACTTTATTTATTTTTTTGCAAATAATCATTAACTTTAGAATTTGATGCCAGCAACACGTGACAAAGAAGTTGGGAAAGGTGGCAATAAATACTGATAAAGTTGAGGAATGCTCATCAAACACTTATTTGGAACATCCCACAGGTGAACAGGCAAATTGGGAACAGGTGGGTGCCATGATTGGGTATAAAAGTAGATTCCATGAAATGCTCAGTCATTCACAAACAAGGATGGGGCGAGGGTCACCACTTTGTCAACAAATGCGTGAGCAAATTGTTGAACAGTTTAAGAAAAACCTTTCTCAACCAGCTATTGCAAGGAATTTAGGGATTTCACCATCTACAGTCCGTAATATCATCAAAGGGTTCAGAGAATCTGGGGAAATCACTGCACGTAAGCAGCTTAGCCTGTGACCTTCGATCCCTCAGGCTATACTGCATCAACAAGCGACATCAGTGTGTAAAGGATATCACCACATGGGCTCAGGAACACTTCAGAAACCCACTGTCAGTAACTACAGTTGGTCGCTACATCTGTAAGTGCTAGTTAAAACTCTCCTATGCAAGGCGAAAACCGTTTATCAACAACATCCAGAAACGCTGTCGGCTTCGCTGGGCCTGAGCTCATCTAAGATGGACTGATACAAAGTGGAAAAGTGTTCTGTGGTCTGACGAGTCCACATTTCAAATTGTTTTTGGAAACTGTGGACGTCGTGTTCTCCGGACCAAAGAGGAAAAGAACCATTCGGATTGTTATAGGCGCAACGTTGAAAAGCCAGCATCTGTGATGGTATGGGGGTGTATTAGTGCCCAAGACATGGGTAACTTACACATCTGTGAAGGCGCCATTAATGCTGAAAGGTACATACAGGTTTTGGAGCAACATATGTTGCCATCCAAGCAACGCTACCCTGGACGCCCCTGCTTATTTCAGCAAGACAATGCCAAGCCACGTGCTACATCAATGTGGCTTCATAGTAAAAGAGTGCAGGTACTAGACTGGCCTGCCTGTAGTCCAGACCTGTCTCCCATTGAAAATGTGTGGCGCATTATGAAGCCTAAAATACCACAACGGAGACCCCCGGACTGTTGAACAACTTAAGCTGTACATCAAGCAAGAATGGGAAAGAATTCCACTTTCAAAGCTTCAACAATTAGTTTCCTCAGTTCCCAATCGTTTATTGAGTGTTGTTAAAAGAAAAGGTGATGTAACACAGTGGTGAACATGCCCTTTCCCAACTACTTTGGCACGTGTTGCAGCCATGAAATTCTAAGTTGATTATTATTTGCAAAAAAAAAAAAAAAGTTTATGAGTTTGAACATGTGAAGCGACTGGGATGGGAATCAGCACCTCCAAGTCCGAGTCCATGGTTCTCGCCCGGAAAAGGGTGGAGTGCCATCTCCGAGTTGGGGAGGAGATCTTACCCCAAGTGGAGGAGTTCAAGTACCTCGGAGTCTTGTTCACGAGTGAGGGAAAAGTGGATCGTGAGATCGACAGGCGGATCGGTGAGGCGTCTTCAGTAATGCGGACGCTGTATCGATCTGTTGTGGTGAGGAAGGAGCTGAGCCGGAAGGCAAAGCTCTCGATTTACCGGTCGATCTACGTTCCCATCCTCACCTATGGTCATGAGCTTTGGGTCATGACCGAAAGGACAAGATCACGGGTACAAGCGGCCGAAATGAGTTTCCTGCGCCGGGTGGCGGGGCTCTCCCTTAGAGATAGGGTGAGAAGCTCTGTCATCCGGGGGGAGCTCAAAGTAATGCCGCTGCTCCTCCACATCGAGAGGAGCCAGATGAGGTGGTTCGGGCATCTGGTCAGGATGCCACCCGAACGCCTCCCTAGGGAGGTGTTTAGGGCATGTCCGACCGTTAGGAGGCCACGGGGAAGACCCAGGACACGTTGGGAAGACTATATATCCCGGCTGGCCTGGGAACGCCTCGGGATCCCCCGGGAGGAGCTGGACGAAGTGGCTGGGGAGAGGGAGGTCTGGGCTTCCCTGCTTAGGCTGCTGCCCCCGCGACCCGACCTCGGATAAGCGGAAGAAGATAGATGGATGGATGGATGGAGTTTGAACATCAAATATCTTGTCTTTGTAGTGCATTCAATTGAATATGGGTTGAAAAGGATTTTCAAATCATTGTATTCCGTTTATATTTACATCTAACACAATTTCCCAACTCATATGGAAACGGGGTTTGTATATACATATACATATATAAAATACAGTATATATATATATATATATATATATATATATATATATACACACCTTCAGTATATATATATATATACATATATAAATGCAACATTTTCGTTTTAGCCCCCATTTTTGTTGAACTCAAAGATCTAAAACTGTTACTATGTATACAAAATACCTATTCCTCTCAAATAATGTTCACAAATCTGTCTAAATCTTTGTTAGGGAGGATTTCTTCTTAGCCAAGACAATTCATCCCACCTCACAGGTGTGGCATATCAAGATGATGATTAAACAGCATGATTGATGCTGTAGCTCCTTTCGATACACTGCAACACAGGAAAGTTATTTTTTGGAAAATGGGCGTTTATTGACTCCTTCTTGCTGTATACACCATCCACGCCTCCACGCTGTGAGAACTTACAAAATACAGTACAATACAGTACATCAGACTTTGATTGCACATCAATAAACACTCGGAAATAAATTAAATTACAAAAAATACAATACCTCGTTGGCTGCTTGTAATGAAAAGAGGTTCTAATAAACACTTGCTTGAAGTTTTGCACAAATCAAAGAATACACTTAAATCTTTCGAGGAGCTGAAGACAACGTGCTGAAACACCCTCCCCTCTTGCATGTTCTTCCTTACTTACAGTCCGTTGGGTCGCAACATCACAACACTCATTCTGCTTTGCAAGACAATTAACACAATACATATACATTTTCCTCAGGAGATTTTACAATCACACATTCTGTAATAATATTGTATAACTCTGCATCCTGAACTTATTTATAAATATTTATTTATTTATGAAACATATTTAAAGCATGCAAAGTCTCTCAGCAACAGCTACAATTGCCTTAGGCTGCCCGCGATAAAAGGCTACACTGAAATGTGCAGTTTTGCTTTATTGGAGTTCTGGGGATGCATAGAGTTGATCAGGTTGTTGATTGTAGCCTGTGGAAGGTTGGTCCACTCCTCTTTAATGTTAAGTTGCTGGATATTGGCAGGAACTGCAACATGCTGTTGTATACGCCGATCCAAAGTTAAAGTTAAAAGTACCAATGATTGTCACACACATACACACTAGGTGTGGTGAAATTTAACCTCTGCATTTGACCCATCTCTTTGATCACCCCCTGGGATGTGAGGGGAGCAGTGGGCAGCAGTGGGCAGCAGCGGTGCCGCGCCCGGGAATCATTTTTGGTGATTAAACCCTCAATTCCAACCCTCGATGCTGAGTGCCAAGCAGGGAGGTAATGGGTCCCATTTTTTTAGTCTTTGGTATGACTCGGCCGGGGTTTGAACTCACAACCTACCGATCTCAGGGCGGACACTCTAACCCCTAGGCCACTGAGTAGGTGCCTCCCAAACATGCTCAATGGGTGAGATGTCCGGTGAGCATGCTGGCCCTGCAAGAACTGGGATGTTTTCAGCTTTCAGGAATTGTGTACAGAGCCTTGCAACATGGGGCCATGCATTGTGCATGAGGTGATGGTCTCCGGTGAATGGCACAACAATGGGCTTCAGGATCCCGTCACGGTATCTCTGTACATTCAACATGTAATAAGTAAAATGCACTTGTGATCGTATGGTACCATAAACCCACCCCCATCATGGGCCACTCGATTCACAACGTTGACATCAGCCAACTGCCAGCCCACATGATGCCACACACGCCGTCCGCCATCTGCCCTGAACAATGAAAACCAGAATTCATCCGTGAAGAGAACACCTCTCCAACGTGCCAAACACTATCGAATGTGAGCATTTACCCACTCAAGTTGATTATGACAACGAACTGCAGTCAGGTCGAGACCAGGATGAGGAAGATGAGCATGCAGATGAGCTCCCTCATCAACCCTCCCCGGATTGTTGTTAATAATCAAATGTAAACAATCAAATGCAGATATTTTTCTTATGCCTTCTGATCTCTCTCTCTCTATGTCCACTACTTGCTGTGCATATCCTACCAAGTCAGACCTACACTGTTTCAATATCCATTTCTCTGTTCTCAATTGTTGATGACTGATGATAACAACCAAACCTGACACCCCCCCCACCCCTCCCCCCTCCACACCTCGAATTGTAAATAATGTATATAATTCAATGTATACACCCTGATGATTATCTTGTGTGATGACTGTATTATGATGATAGTATATATGATAGTATATATCTGTATCATGAATCAATTTAAGTGGACCCCGACAAAACGAGTTGAAAAACTTATTCGGGTGTTACCATTTAGTGGTCAATTGTACGGAATATGTACTTCACTGTGCAACCTACTAATAAAAGTCTCAATCAATCTCAAAAAAGCTTCCCTGAGACGGTTTCTCACAGTTTGTGCAGAAATTATTTGGTTATGCAAACTAATCGTCGCAGCAGCTGTCCGGTTGGCTGGTCTCAGATGATCACAGAGATGCACCTGCAGGATGTGGAGGTCCTGGTTACATATACTCTGCTACTGTGTACTGCCCAATACTCTAAAACACCTTTGGAGATGGCTTATGGTAGAGAAATTAACATTCAACTAACAGGCAACAGCTATGGTGGACATTCCTGCAGTCAGCATTGTAACTTGCAACATCGATGGCATTGTGCTGTGTGATAACACTGCACATTTCAGAGTGGTCTTTTATTGTGGACAGCCTAAGGCACACCTATGCAATAATCATGCTGTTTAATCAGCATCTTGATATGCCACACCTGTGGGATGGATTATCTTGGCAAAGAAGTGCTCATGAACACAGATTTAGATGGATTTGTGAACAATATTTGAGAGGAACGTTACGATAAATGAACATTGTTTTATCTGTTGTGGCCGCTTGTCGTGTCGTCGCCTGTCACTCACAGTTGCATTGCAAAATCATATAAATTGTTATGTGTTTAGTTTGTTCAGAGTTCAGACCGGATTTGATTTTGTGCGCAGCGTAGATTTGCTGTGCACAGAGGACGCATGAGCAGTGCGCAATTGTGTAGGTATACACTTTGGAGGGAACGTTGTTGCTTATCATTTTAGTTGTCTATGAGGTGCTGTTGCTTTAGCCATTTGTGAAGCTGAATACATGGTGTTATCAACAACTACACAGGAAAGCATGCAGAGGTGGGTAGAGTAGACAGACATTGTACTCAAGTAAGAGTACTGTTACTTTAGAGATTTATTACTCAAGTAAAAGTAAGGAGTAGTCACCCAAATATTTACTTTAGTAAAAGTAAAAAGTATGTTGTGAAAAAACTACTCAAGTACTGAGTAACTGATGAGTAACATACACACACATATCATATATATACATATATACACACAAACATATATATAAATATATATATATAAACACACACACACACATATATATATGTATGTATATATATATATATATACACACACACACATATATATATATATATATATATATATATATATATATACATACATTGATATATACAGTATATAATTTATATTTATTTATTTTGCCGTTTTTGTTTGCATGTTAAAGGTGTTTTAATGAATATACATGCATGTTTACCACATATAGATTCCTTTCTTTCATGAAGACAAGAATATAAGTTGGTGTATTACCTGATTCTGATGACTTGCATTGATTGGAATCAGACAGTAGTGCTGATAACGTCCACGTTTTCAAATAGAGGAGAAAAAAAGTTCCTCCTTTCTGTCTAATACCACATGAAAGTGGTTGCTTTTTGGCATCTTATTTGTCCAGCTTCCATATTCGTTTTTATACACTTTACAAGAAATACATTGGCGGCAAACTCTGTAGCTTGCTAGCTTGTTTGCGATGGCTTTCGGGGACTCTTATTTTGAAAGTGCAAGCGCGATGGAGCGGCACTTTTATTGTGAAGACAGGAACTGTGCAGTCAGTCTTTAGGCTTTTGACGGGATGTACGGTTGAAATAAAAAAGGGTCTTTTTTCCTTCACACTTTTGATTGATTGATTGGAACTTTTATTAGTAGATTGCACAATACAGTACATATTCCGTACAATTGACCACTAAATGGTAACACCCCAATAAGTTCTTCAACTTGTCAGATCATGTGACCGCCTGGCTCTGTTTGATTGGTCCAACGTCACCAGTGACTGCATCTCATTGGTGGAACGGAGTGAACGTCACCAGTGACTGTATTTGTTGAAACGCAGGCACTATGAACGTCTGTCTGACAGACCAAAACAAACAAAGCGTGCATTAACAGATCGATAAAAAATAGTAGCGAGTAGCGAGCTGAATGTAGATAAAAGTAGCGGAGTAAAAGTAGCGTTTCTTCTCTATAAATATACTCAAGTAAAAGTAAAAGTATGTTGCATTAAAACTACTCTTAGAAGTACAATTTATCCCAAAAGTTACTCAAGTAGATGTAACGGAGTAAATGTAGCGCGTTACTACCCACCTCTGAAAGCATGTAATGTATCTGCTACATTTACTGAATGAAATGGACAATGGACTTGAATATGCAACAGTAGCAATTTTTGAGGACAACCAAGGTGCTAGCGCTAGCGAAAAATCCTGTGAGTCGTCAAAGATGTAAGCACATTGATATTAGATATCATTTTGTCCGATTTGCACTGAGGATGGAAAATGAAATACAAATAAAAATACTTGATGGAAAAATAAGTCTTCAATAATGTCCAACTGCAGATATGTCAGGGGTCGGCAACCCAAAATGTTGAAAGAGCCTTATTGGACCAAAAATACAAAAACAAATCTGTCTGGAGCCGCAAAAAATTAAAAGCCATATTACATACAGATAGTGTGTCATGAGATATAAATTGATTTAATATGACTTAAAGGAAACTAAATGACCTCAAATATAGCTACAAATGAGGCATAATTATGCAATATGTACATATAGCTAGCCTAAATAGCATGTTAGCATCGATTAGCTCGCAGTCATGCAGTGACCAAATATGTCTGATTAGCACTCCACACAAGTCAATAACATCAACAAAACTCACCTTTGTGGATTCATGCACAACGTTAAAAGTTTGGTGGACAACATGAGACAGAAAAAGAAGTGGCATAAAACACGTCCTAGAAAGTCGCAGAAAGATATACATGTAAACAAACTAAGGTGAGTTCAAGGACTGCAAAAATTAGTAGGACAAAACGGCGCTCGCCAAATACTCAAATCAGTGAAGCATGTTTAATATAAACAGTGTGCTTTATAACAATTAGGGAGATTTGTGTCATGTTTGTCCTCCTACAGAAACCATATTAAAACAAAAAACATTTTTTTTCCCCTCAACTTTTTCCATTTTTCATACATTTTTGAAAAAGCTCCAGAGAGCCACTAGGGCGGCGCTAAAGAGCCGCATGCGGCTCTAGAACCGCGGGTTGCCGACCCCTGAGATATGGTAACTGACATTTCCACCAAGTCTCTAACTAATATCAGAATGAACAAATTAATATATTTTATTTTTGGGATGTAAATATAGGTAATTGGATATAGAAACATGTGTAATGCACTACATGTGTTGTCTCTTGTCAAACCAATAACAAATGGAGGTGTTGAACTTTGGTATTTTATGTTCTTGCTTACACGCATACACACTGGTGCACCTAATTAGCGACAAATGTCGGCTGTTAATGCTCTGTGCAGGCAAACACAATGCTGAATGCTGTGGGCTGTCCTCCATCTTTTGGCGAATCTAGCTTTTCGAAAAATGTCCGAACCAACACACCCTTATCTTAATAAGAAGGCACGATTAAAAGCACACAACGCAGCCCCAAAGCCGAAGACGATGGACCAGGCCACCTTTAAGATTGTAAACACAAAATAATTAAATGCCCATATGTGACACTATTACTATTGTTGTAAGCATTCAAACAGAACAATATACATCACCGAGTACCTGAAGATTTAAAACGGTCTACTGTACAGAAAAAAAAACAGTCCAAAAATGTGGATTAAAAAAAATTTCAAATTTGTTTTTCAATGAAGCCTTTTACTTTTACTTCTGGTCTTCTTCAGGTCAGCAAAGCCTATAAATTAGCTTAATTCATTTGCAAAACTTCAAAGTGTCACACAAATTTATGTAACCCGACTTCTTCATACGGCTCGGGGATGGAAGCAAAGTCCACTGATTAAGAAATAAGAGCGCTCGTCAACAAGCTAAAAGCCTGTGCTGTCAGTTCATTGTCCCATTTAAGGCGTCTGGGAGTGAGGTTTACCAACCGCACCAGCTGGCATTCTTTACATTCAAACATAATAGGCAGCATTAACAAACTAGAAAAGCACACGGAGAGTGCATACCTCCGTCAGGCCCTATCTCCCAGTAATAAAAAATCCTTTAAATAAAATACTGAATCAAGACGGCGATCTGAATCGCCGCGGAAATCTAATCACTCATTTCTGACAGGTGTCCATTTCCTGACAGTTCATTCAAAAACCTGTGAAGTTGGCCCCCCGCCCCTCGCAAAACTCTCATTCGTTTGTGCGGTTGAAATAGTTGTTTGTGCTGCTTTTGTTTCCGAGTTGTTAAAGATTATTTTATAGGTCAATCAAAGGTCACCCAGCCTTTTTTGCCTAAAGATGGGTTATTTTGCAGCCATACTCAACTAAAATAATGACAAACTTTGTATTTGGGCCCTTGATGCTGTAGAATGATACACAACCGATTGGTTTGTTACGCGCAATGTTTGGCTGCACGACAACCAAGAGGGTATATGAAAACGAAGGTACATTTTTGGCAAACGTTTCTGTTGAAAACCAATCTGTGGAGGGGGGTGTGGCCTGCGGGCCTGCAGCGGAACGGTGTGTGCCAGGACGGCCTCGAAGTCAGCGACAGGTGCGTAGATGGCCCACCTGGGCCTTGTTATCTAATCACCTGTGTATAAGCAGCAACTGGGAGGAGGGACGGGGTGGAAGCTGGAGTAAGAGCACGAGCGAGAGCGAGAGCACGGACTGATAGAAAAAGAGAGACCAACAGACAACTGCTGAAAAGCAACCTGAGGGCATTATCACAAAATAAACTCTTGTAATCCTGAACCGGCTCTTACGTCGGTGATTGGTGGTCAGAAGAACCCACTGGGGGGCAACCTCCACACCATCCATTCAAAAAGTGAGGCGTACAAAAACTAAGGTACCCCTATAATGAAAACTGATCTCCAAATATTTCCGTGTCAGCAGGACAACACAATGCTATGTTCTATCAAGTGTGACAAATACATAAAAGACTCAAAGCAATGGCAAATAAGGTCTCTGCTCATTATGGTATACCTAGAAATCAAGGTCATAGCTTTCTTTCTTCTGTTATTAGGTGGAAATGCGTTTGAATTATTTCTTGGATTGTAATCCATTGCTTTGAACAAAAACATAGCATGGAATATTATGATATTAGGTTAATATATTCTCTTTCATGCTGGTGTGCCAGAGAGCGCCTTGATCAAATGCTGCTTGTTGGCGAGACCCTTCGTTATTTATGGCATAAGATACTGGTGCCGGTGGAACGTCATTGTGCTACTTATTTTCCTCGTCTTTGGGTTCGCTGGTAAGCAATTAAAACAACTGGGTCAACTGATTATCGAACTTTTTGCTTACAGACAGCAGCTCATTGGTATGATCCGATGTTCGCTCAGTTGCGAATACACTCTGTGAAGCAGCCTCTCTGTTTCATGAAAGGAGGCACGAATTATACAAGTGAGGCAGGAGAGTGCTCCTCTGTGATTGTTGTTGCAGTTGTCCCACAAAAGAAATGGTATAGTTAAAAGACAAGTGGGCCATTATGCTCCTTAAATGATGTGAGAAATCAGACAGTTAGGGCAAAAAGAAATTTGTTCCTGGGCGCTAAGTTCAATAATTACATCAAGTCAAAAAGGAAAACTGATTAGTGTCACCATGACTATCAAGGCTGGCGGTGTTATTGAATGCCAGACTTATCCAAGACACTCACTCATGAAGCATCAGTCAGAATGAGCTGTTGGAACTATTAGACATTCCTTTTTTTATGAACCTATTACCCTGTTTTATGGTAAATGATGATGGCATCGTATCCCAAGGGAGACACAAAGTAGTTTCTTCTCAGTGCTGATGCACCTGGATTAGTTTTTTGTTATGTCCTTGCCTGTCTGCAGATGTAGAGGTATTCCCGAAATCAATCGATAAATACATAACCATGCACGCTGATTGACAGAAGAGGTGCATGATTGACAGAAAGGACAAGCAGATAAACAGATCAAGAGACATTAAATTTAAGCTTCCATCTAATAGCACATCCCCAGGGCGCCGAGTGGCTTCTTCTTTTGTACTATACAAACAAACAAGCGCTTACATCTCTTCTCAGCTTTCTGTCTAGCTGCCTTGTTTCCTAGGCAACCGTGTCAGATGAATCGAGAGGGCAGCGGACAACCTCCAGGGAGCCAATCCTCTCTCATTCAAAGTTTGTCTCACTTAAGGTCATGTGACATATGTTTCTATGACAACCAGGTAGGAGGGCAGCCTGGGTATATGTATGATGAAGGGAAAATATTATGCCAGCAAGCAAATGGCTAATAAATCATACAGCAGAGATGCTGGATTCTAGCAAAATAACATTTATTGAAAGTCAAGAATAATTTAGCTAAAAATAGTATTTTAGGAAGTAATAATCAGCAGTCACAGAACAGATTGCATTTTGTGAGCAGGTGGCCTTAAAGCCTTAAAGGTCTTTTGGTCTATGATAAGCATTTGGCCTTTCTAAGCCTTTGAGCGTCCACAAACAAAGCACCATCCCAAACCTCTGGGCTGTGCTAAATGGTTGACTTTTCCAGCCTTTTAGTGAGCACAAAGCTGTTGGAAGGCGTCCATCAGATAAGAGATTCCCATGGGCGTCTTTTGATGATATATGTGACGGGCAACAAATTGTCATTAGACACCTCACATAATATAGGAAGGCCAGTGTTTTATTTTGTTTACAGTGGTGTCAACACACTGGTACACAAGTAGTAATGTGGTCAAGAAATAATTACAATCAATACATACGTAACATTCTTACAACTAATTTGCACAACACTTCACTGACTTTAAAGGAGTCGTATAATTTTTGAAACACTTAATTTTGGTTTATAGAACATGTAATGAGGGTTCGTAGGTCTTGACAGCAAAATTGTGACCAATCTTCAAGCCAATTTTTGGCCGCCTTCAAAAAGAGGCGCAGTTGTTAGATGCAAATGAAGCCCTTCTGACCACACTGACAAGCCTTTTGTCCCCGCCCCGTTTAAAAGTTGCTTTTGTTTCATTTTGCTAAAACCACATGGACTATGGACACCGGTGATTGTCACCATCCATCTATTTTTTTACTTGAATTTTACCACAACGCAACATCCCAGATGACATAGCGAGAACAGCGAGTCACCGTGGTTTGTTGTCAGCTCAAAGTGGGGAGGACGCCGGGTAGGGAAAGTAAGAAAGCCTAGCTGCAAATCTGGTAATATACGCTAGCAAAGGTTAAACTTCTGAGTCATTATCTCTCCAATGCTCAATCCTGGATTTATGCATGTGTATATTGACAATAACAACTTTTTCTATTCTATAGTCCATCCATCCATTTTCTTAAGTTAATACTTTGACTGCACTGCTGCTTTGAAACCTTTTAAACAATAGAGGCTCGAGCCAGCCATACTGCGGTCTACATAATATTTAGCGAGGCTCGTGAACAAAATTACGGATTATATAAATAACTGGTCCATTGCCAAACACAGTTAAACACAATTAAAACACAATTAAAAGTAGTTTTTAGGAATATCATTCTTAATTTTTTTGACGGTGATGCTATTGTTTTACATTAGAAGGTTAAGCTAGCTACACGACAAATCGAGCTAACATTGCTAACGTATCATTCACATTGTTATTATTACTTATCGTCTCATTGTCTCCTCCATTGCCAAAAATAGTAGTTATTAACTCCACCATTAAAGTTTTTTTTTGGAAAAATCTATCAATTTGTGAAAGTTTGTGGGTGGAGCAGGCCTAATCTATGCACAAACTCAGAGCGACTTCATCACAGTTGAAGGCACGAATCATAAAAGTTAAAAGTAAGGCACTTTTTACTTCAGATTAGGCTGAATGTTTGTGTAGTGACTTGTGCTGGTTAAAGCACAAATAACAGAGCATTTTCCTTCATTGGGTTTTATCGTCGACATGAAGCACGGCCGGATTTAAATACATTTAAATTGGCTGACTCACGCAAGGATGTTTGGGTAAATTTCTATCATACAGCATGTGGATAATCCACTGACATCAAACTTGAACAAAACATCACACTTGAACAATATTTCAAACATACTGTTTGAAGGAAGTAGGAAGGAAGGCAAGATTGTTTTACAAATATGGCTGCAAGGTTTGACCTGTGAAACAGACATGTAGGATACTGAATACTAACTACCGTATTTTTCGGACTATAAGTCTCAGTTTTTTTCATTGTTTGGCCGGGCTCCAGTGCGATTTATATATGTTTTTTTCCTTTTATATTATGCATTTTCGGCAGGTGCGACTTATACTCCAGTGCGACTTATACTCCGAAAAATACGGTACTGTATTTTCCAGACTATAGACCTCATCGGTATATTAACTGCACCCATTTAATTTTAGAAGAAAAACATATTTTTCCATATATTGGTCGCTGTTATGTTCGACGGGGAAGGAGACGACACAGCAATGGGAATAAAACTCAACAGTTTTATTTGAGCTTGATTATGAGGTGGAGTGTGTATGCTACTATGTATGTTTGCAGGACTAAGTGAAATGTTACAATGAATATTTACCAGTGGTTGTTGTGAGTGCGTGTTGAGTGAGAATGCGACCAGTTCAGGAGGGCGAGGCAGATAGGAGAATCCGTGATACAAGCGGGGGTCCGTGGGGCTGAGAGGGGCGTCAAGAGGTCCGAGTCCAAAGTGGGGGTCGAGGATCGAGGGAGGCAATCAGAATCCAGAGGGGTCCAGAGAAGTGAGGCACACAGCTCACCTCCAAGGCGACAGAGGGAATTCTGGGGAAAACAAGAGGAGCGTCAAGGACAAATGAGCAAAAGGTCAAAAGGTCACTTGGAGCGAGCAAACAATGGTGAGGAGCCAGAGACGAAAGCTTACTGCAAGCAGAGACTACGTTCCAGCGTTGGTTCTGTACACGCTGGCTTTTCTGGGGAGTGGTGTCATCAGCAGCAGGTGTGTCAATTGATGATTGCGCGCAGCTGTGCTCGCGCTTGGCAGCAGAAGCAGAGTGTGTATGGGCGTGTCCTGCAGCGTGTGTTGACAAAGGAACAGCTGACTGTGCACGTGCCGTAACAGTGCCCCCCTCCTTATGCGAGGCTCCTGACGAGCTACGGGGAGCCTCAGGGTGAGCCCGGTAGAAATCCTCCAACAGTGAGGGGTCCGCAAGATAGGAGGCCGGTACCCATGATCGATCCTCTGGTCCATAGCCCTCCCAGTCTACCAGGTACACTAGCCCCCTACCCTGCCGACGGACCCTGAGGATCTCCTTGACTGGCCATACTGGGTCACCACTCTCGAGGATCCTAGGAGGAGGGGGGGTAGGGGCAGGGGGTGAAAAAGAGCTTTCTGCTACAGATTTGAGCTGTGAAACATGGAACACAGGGTGCCTCTTTAGAGAAGGCGGGAGAGACAGTCTTATGGAGGCAGGATTGACAATGGCCTCCACAGAATATGGCCCGACGTAGCGAAGTGCCAATTTCCGGGAGGGTACCTGGAGATGGAGGTCCTTGGCACGTAACATCACCTGTTGTCCAGGTTGGTATGATGGTGCCGGGATGTGGCGCCTGTTGGCACTACGGCGCATCCTTTCGGAGGTTTTCAAGAGTGCATCCCGGGCGGTCCTCCAAATTTTATGGCAGCGTTTGATGTGGTCTCGAGTGGACGGAACTGCTGCTTCGACCTCCTGTTGAGAGAACATAGGAGGTTGATAGCCCAGGGAACATTCAAAAGGAGATATGCCGGTGGCCGAGCTCTTCATAGAGTTATAAGCGTACTCGACCCAAGGCAAGTACTTGCTCCAGGAGGCGGGTTGGCGAGCGGCAACACAACGCAACATGGTCTCTACGCATTGGTTGGCCCTCTCCGCTTGTCCGTTGCTCTGGGGATGATACCCAGAGGTAAGACTGACCGTAGCCCCAATCCCCTTGCAAAATGACTGCCACACCCGGGAAGTGAACTGGGGACCACGATCCGAAACAATATCCACCGGGATACCGTGTTGCTTTACAATATGCAGTGCAAGGAGGTCAGCAGTCTCGGAGGAGGAGGGAAGCTTGGGAAGGGGAACAAAATGTGCAGCCTTCGAGAATCGATCGACAATGGTAAGGATAGTTGTGTTACCTCGGGACATGGGGAATCCCGTCACGAAGTCCAATGCGATGTGGGACCAGGGACGGCTGGGGACAGGTAGTGGGCACAGGAGGCCCGCCGGAGGTCTGTGGGAAGCTTTATTGCGGGAGCATGTGGTACAAGCGGCGATAAACTCACGGGTGTCTGATGCCATAGACGGCCACCAGAACCGCCGTCGGATGAAGGATAGCGTGCGTTGAAACCCTGGATGGCAGGAGAAGATGCTGGAATGCCCCCAATCCAGCACCTTACATCGGAACTCACGGGGAACAAACAGCTTGTTGGGCGGGCCGCCACCTGGTGCCGGATTAGACCGCAGGGCAGTCTTTATCTGTTCCTCCACCTCCCAAGTAACCATGCCCACTATCCGGGCAGGAGGAAGGATGGGTTCTGCCGTTGGCGAACACGTGGGCTCCTCCGAGAACTGACGGGAGAGGGCGTCGGCCTTTGTGTTCCTGGAGCCTGGCCTAAACGAGAACGTATAATCAAAACGGCTGAAAAAATTGGCCCAGCGAGCCTGACGGTCGTTAAGCCTCCTGGCGGAACGAATGTGGAGCAGGTTGCGATGGTCCATCAAGACCTGAAACTGGTGTTTTGCTCCCTCCAACCAGTGTCTCCACTCCGCCAAGGCCTCATGAACAGCTAGTAGTTCTCTGTTACCGGCATCGTAATTCCGTTCAGCTGGAGAGAGGCGCCTAGAAAAGAATGCACAAGGGTGTACAAGGTTGTCCTTACGGGAGCGTTGGGAGAGCACTGCTCCAATCCCAGAATCCGACGCGTCCACCTCCACGATGAAGGAGTTGTCCGTGTCAGGATGGACGAGGACCGGGGCAGAGACAAAACTCCTCTTCAGTCTACTAAAAGCCTCACTGGCCTCCCTGGTCCACTGAAAAGGAATACTGGTAGAAGTGAGTGTGTGGAGAGGTGCAGCTACCTTGCTGAAATCCCTGATGAAACGTCGATAAAATCCGGCAAATCCCAGGAACCGTCTTAGTTCCGTACGGGTGGTGGGTTGGGGCCACTCCAGTACCGCCTCAATCTTCTTAGGGTCCGCTCTTATGTGGCCCTTCTCAACAACAAAACCCAAGAATCCCACTGAAGGTGCGTGGAACTCACACTTCTCTGCTTTGACGAACAACCTGTTCTCCAGCAGGCGTTGGAGGACCAGGCGGACATGTCGTTGGTGCTCCTGCTGGTTCTGGGAAAAAATCAAAATGTCATCAAGGTACACGACAACAAAATGGTCCAACATGTCCCGTAAAACGTCATTGACGAGGGCCTGGAAAACAGCCGGTGCGTTAGTGAGGCCGAATGGCATCACCCTGTACTCGAAATGTCCAAGATGGGTGTTGAAGGCCGTCTTCCATTCATCACCCTCTTTGATTCGCACCAGGTGATAGGCATTTCGGAGATCAAGCTTTGTGAAAATAGTGGCAGGAGCAAGGGGCTCAAAAGAGGAACTCAGCAGAGGTAGGGGATATTTATTCTTGATAGTAATGCAGTTTAATTGTCTGTAGTCAATGCAAGGCCTCAAGGAACCGTCTTTCTTTCCCACGAAGAAGAAGCCTGCTGCCACCGGGGACTTGGAGGGGGTGATGATACCTGAGGCGAGGGATTCTGTGATGTAGTCCTTCATGGCTTTTTTTCCCGGTAGAGACAGATTGTAAAGTCTGCTGGAGGGAAGGACAGCGTTGGGAATCAGGTCGATGGCGCAGTCATAAGGTCTATGCGGGGGAAGAGACAGTGCACGTACCTTGTCAAATACTGCTGAAAGGTCATGATAAGCAGCGGGAACACAGGAGAGATCAGTGGGAGGTGAGGTGGGCTTGACCCTGCAGGCCGGGGGAACTGCCGATCTTAGGCAGTTAGCATGGCAGGCAGTGCTCCAAGCAAGGACCTTGCCCGTGGACCAGGAGATGTGAGGGTCGTGCTGTCGCCCGAGGACAAGCGGGGCGACGGGAGCGTTGAGCACCCAGAGGCTGATGGTCTCGGTGTGATTCCCCGAGAGGGTCAGAGACAGGGGTTCGGTGCGGTGTTTGATGGGTCCGAGGGGATGTCCATCCAGAGCTTGTGCTGGCAGGAAAGTCTTCAGTGAAAAGAGGGTTATTCCTGCTTGGCAAGCAAACTCGTGATCAATAAAACTTTCGTCTGCTCCGGAATCCAGGTAGGCCCCCACGATCAGAGTCCTAGAGCTCCATGCCAGGGATGCCGGAAAGAGAATGCCTGGGTCTCTCTTGATTTGGGGAACAGTGGTGTGGCTCACCAGAAACCCCCTTGGTGGCGAGCCTGGTCTTTTGGCCTCGTCGGGCAGCTCCGGATTGGGTGACCAGCCAAGCCGCAGTAGAGGCAGAGACGCTGCCTGAATCTCCTTTCCCTCTCTGCCGCCTCCAGGCGTGACCTGCCCAGCTGCATGGGTTCCACAGTTGCTGCTGGCATGTACGGAGGTGTGGGCCGAAACACAGTGGCGTGGTCTACAGGTCGAAACTTGGGTCTCGGAGGTGAGCTAGCTTGAAAGCTAGCAGAAGCCTGTGCTCTCTCTGCTGCTCGTTCACTGAGTCTTTGGTCAAATAAGAGAGCCAGGTCGATGAGGGCTCGACATGAGGTAGGTCGGTCCCTCAGCAAACCGTCCTTGATTTTGTCACTCAGCCCTCTCCTGAATGCACTCTGGAGCGCCTTGTCTCCCCACTCGCTGTCGGCCGCCAGAGTGCGGAACTCGAGAGTGTAGGCCGCAACTGAGCGGGAACCCTGTCGGATGGAGTGCAGTCGTGAAGCAGCATCCCCCCCGTCCACGGGGTGATCGAACACAGCCTGGAACTCCGCTCGAAAAGCAGCATAGTTGGTGCTCAGCCCCAAAGTCTTGTCTACTGCTGCGGTGGCCCACTTGAGAGCCTGTCCAGAGAGCAACGAAAACACAAATGCAATCTTCGCTCCATCAGAAGCATAGCGAGATGGTTGGTGCTTAAAAATGAGTTCACACTGAACCAAAAAACCACGACAAAGTTCAAAGTCCCCCTCAAAGGGACTGGGGCTGGATATCTTGGGTTCCCGGGCGTAGGAGGGGCTCCAGGAGGTGGCGGCTGCCGGAGCATCGTTACTCGGCACAGGTGGAGGAGCAAGGCTTGGACTAAGGTTTTCCAGTCTAGCCAGCATTATAGCGAAGGCAACATCAAGCTTGTTCTCCAGATTCGAAAATCGAGAGTGGTGTGCCTGGATCGCAGCTTGCATGGACGAGAGGTCAGGAGCCGTGGGGGGTTGGGGATGGGACGCGGACTTGGGTCTTCTTGTGCCGTCTGGTTCCGACATGGCTGGAACGTACTGTTGTGTTCGACGGGGAAGGAGACGACACAGCAATGGGAATAAAACTCAACAGTTTTATTTGAGCTTGATTATGAGGTGGAGTGTGTATGCTACTATGTATGTTTGCAGGACTAAGTGAAATGTTACAATGAATATTTACCAGTGGTTGTTGTGAGTGCGTGTTGAGTGAGAATGCGACCAGTTCAGGAGGGCGAGGCAGATAGGAGAATCCGTGATACAAGCGGGGGTCCGTGGGGCTGAGAGGGGCGTCAAGAGGTCCGAGTCCAAAGTGGGGGTCGAGGATTGAGGGAGGCAATCAGAATCCAGAGGGGTCCAGAGAAGTGAGGCACACAGCTCTCCTCCAAGGCGACAGAGGGAATTCTGGGGAAAACAAGAGGAGCGTCAAGGACAAATGAGCAAAAGGTCAAAAGGTCACTTGGAGCGAGCAAACAACTGTGAGGAGCCAGAGACGAAAGCTTACTGCAAGCAGAGACTACGTTCCAGCGTTGGTTCTCTGGACACGCTGGCTTTTCTGGGGAGTGGTGTCATCAGCAGCAGGTGTGTCAATTGATGATTGCGCGCAGCTGTGCTCGCGCTTGGCAGCAGAAGCAGAGTGTGTATGGGCGTGTCCTGCAGCGTGTGTTGACAAAGGAACAGCTGACTGTGCACGTGCCGTAACAGTCGCACTGGACTATAAGCCGCAGACACGTCGTGAAATGAGTTAATTACACAAAAATATGTTGTAAATGGGGCAGCACGGTGAAACAGATGTAAGTGCAGGTGCCTCACAATTAGAAGGTCCTTGGTTAGATTCCCGGCCTCGGGGTCTTTCTGTGTGGAGTTTGCATGTTGTTCCCGTGACTGCGTGGGTTCCCTCCGGCTACTCCGGCTTCTTCCCACCTCCAAAAACATGCACCTGGGGATAGGTTGATTGACAACAGTAAATTGGCCCTAGTGTGTGAATCTGAGTGTGAATGTTTGTTTGGCGAGTGGTCCGGGGTGTACCCTGTCTTCTGCCCAGTGCAGCTGGGATAGGTTTAAGCCACTCTGCGGTAAAAAATGGATGGATGGATGGATTTTGTAAATGTTTATTTACATACCTAAAGTGTTTCCAAATCGTGTCTGTATCAAAAAGGTAAAACGGCTGATCAAAGAAAACAGAAGTCATTGTCATGAACTCCCTAGCTCCCGAAGCTATCTCTCCAATCAGCTAAACAGATTCAATAACTCCACGGTGACATATAAATGAATTTACTAAGGAATTTGTGAAACTGAAACAATACAATAGAATGCCATTGTAAGTTAATAATACTAACACAGACACTCGTAAACATGTTAGCATATTAGCTAACGCTAACAACGCTAGCGTCAATACAATGCAATAGTACATACAAATATGCATAAAAACACTCCAACAGACATCACACATGGGACGTTTAGTAAGTAAGCATTGAATTAGTTATACGGTAAAACTTACAACTGTTGCTTGGAGTGATAAATTAATGAATTATCTTTTCAGGTAGAAACGCTATGGGCGACTTACAAGACGGAATTGCAATTGTACTTCCGGTTCAAAGCTCTGAACAGAAGAGCACTGCAGCACCTTCCGTGAGTGGACTCGTCCAAAAGATGGCACCATAGCACAAACAATAACACACCTTTTCAATGTATTTGCTATTTTATTTTTTTTGTAACTATTTGCATTATGTTCGCAAGGGAAGAAAAATCCATAAATTAGCCGCACCGTTGTATAAGCCGCAGGCTTCAAAGCGTAGGAAAAAAGTTGCGGCTTATAGTCCGTAATTGTTTATATTGTTTACATTTGAACTAGTACCAAATCGGTATTTTCGAAACAGTGCAATTGTTTTTAAATGGGAACCAACCCGGTACATAAAAAATTAAAAACGTACACATTTTCGTATTTTTTTTTAAAAGCTAAAGAATTTTGTTACTTTCACGCTGAACAGACTTAAATACTTCAGTAATATAGATACAATGATCAATTAAAAGATAGAAATGAACTCCACAACATCCAGCAACAATACAAAACACAAAAGATTTTGCCAAAAAACAACTTTTCTAGTGTTGTAATGTTGATGCCCATTAATCCGGGGTTACATAAAAGCATTTAGCTAGCTGTGACGGTTGATATTTGATGTTACGTGCACAGCACGTAGGCCCTTGCCTGTGTGTCATTTAGTGAGTATGTCTCCATTGGTTATAGATTTTAATTGGACTGCTAAACGGTGCCCAGCAGTTAAAGCCCAAAGGTGAAGCGCTCTCTCTCTCGCTCACTCCAGCGAATTCCCAGCCCAGCTGATCATCGTGCACCCCGTGTACTCAGCCATTAATTGCTTTAGTAACGCAAATACATATTGTAATACGTTCCATGTGTTATATAAACTGTTCACAAATAACAAGTAAGTCCTAAAAGTCTGTCTTTTATGTTACGGCTACGGGGACAGTAACATAATTAGGGGCTCGTTCGGGATCATTTCCATCTTATGAAATGATACACAACATTATTGAGGCGTGTAAACTCAGATGAACCTTTAAAAATACTCCCTGGGAAAGATGGTACATGTATCTGTTCTTCAAACTATGTTTATGTTGCAATATACTGTATATGTATTTCATACAAGTTATTGCGCATCGCAATGTTGGGTCCAATGTTCTTGCCTGTTGTGTTGTTTGCTCATAAAGTCAAAACACTTTCTGATTGTGGGGACTGTTTAGATCAGGGGTGCCCAAACTTTTTGACTCGGGGGCCGCATTGGGTTAAAAAAATTTGGCCGGGGGCCAGGCTGTGTATGTATACACATATATATATATATCCCATCCATCCATCCATCCATTTTCTACCGCTTGTCCCTTTTTGGGGTTGTGGGGGGTGCTGGAGCCTATCTCAGCTGCATTCGGGCGGAAGGCGGGGTACACCGTGGACAAGTCGCCACCTCGTCACAGGGATGCATTTGATGTTGCAATATTTTTTTTAATACACTATTTTATTATGTCCCTCAATTTAAGACACAATGTTGTAATTGAACTGTAGTTTATTTACTTTATTTTTAGAGATTAACATGAAAAGAACTGTTTGAAAACCAGAGGAGAAGAATGGTCAGCACAAGCCGTGTATGAACATTGACACAATAGTCGCCCTGGCCTGTTTCATATTCTTTTGTTGCTTATTTACAGAAAACCCAGACTGCTTTCCGGCAAAACATAAATAAATGTGCTGCACTTGATTAAGTCTCGTCCCATGCTTATATGTGCAACACAAAGCGCGTGTATTAGCTGGCACGTCCCATGTTTTGGGCTGAATTTTTTTGTTTTATATATGGGACCTCAATTGTGAATACTGACTATTAACTCTTGTGAATATATGTCAAACCTGTTTCAGTGGCCACAAAAATGTCCCTCATAGAGAAAAGTAATGTTATATACTTTTTTCCATAGTGTTTCAGTTTTCTTGACGGGACATATAGTTTTCTTGACGGGACGCTGCAGACAGGCTTCAAATTAGCCTCGCGCTCAGTACCGCCGATCGGCCAGCGAGATTGGCTACTCAGCAATTAATGACGACACTCGCTTGCTTCCCACTACAGACATTCTCACCAGGCGGTTTTTGCCATACCTACTACACTTACTTCCACATACACGTTTGCGCCAACAAGCACTTTCCCCCAACTTTCAACTAATCAGCAGGCAGCAGTTATCTACTCTTGACTACTCTTGTAGTATGCAGCTGCAACGTCATGGCTTCAACAAACACAAAACCTAATGGCCCACTATCCACTCTCATCTGGGAAACCTGTTGGATGTTTTGCAGCATCTGTATTTATTCTCTTTGTGAAGGCTCACTGTTTGTGATAAATGTACACAACTCAGCACAACACTTGCTTATATCTTTGCTATGTAGGCCTACTATCGTCTGTACTTCCAGTTCCGACCTACTACTAAGACTTGGATAAGGTAATGTAGTTATTCTCCAACTACCAACACAGTGTATGCTGACAACCCGTTAATGATAACAAATTAGTACTTTGGGTATGTAAATTAAGCCCAAAATTTCAGCGCCAATACACATTCCTGCTATTTGTGTAGAACTGTTTTTGTATGTGATATACTAAAATAACTCAATTACTTATTAGGCTAGTGTTACACAGTACACGCGTTTTTTTGTTTTTTAAGGATCAGTTCCATGGAAGATTTGAAGTGGAACTGCACATTTTTTGGAATTGTGTCTATCGTTCACAATCATTACGATGTATGTCTTTTTTTTTTACTTTCTAAATATTCAATAAATGCGATCCAAAGTTTGCTTACAATGGAGTCTATGGGAGCTGGGCAATTCCGCCAACAAAGCTCTTTAAGAAGAATCCAAACACCTCCATTGAGGTTTTATATGCATATTTATAATGTGGTAACGGGCACTTTAAAAATAAGATTTAATATTTACGTATTTTGATAATTTTAAGCATATGCGCCGTATTAATTTCAAAAAACGCATCATATTTGCTTTTTTTTTTTTTTCTTCATCACTGATTACCGTACAACTCACTGCAGACTTTATGAGAGCCAATAAACATAATAAAACATCACTTACTGTGCAACGTCTGCTGTCATTAGGATGGTGACTGTTAGGATGTTATTGTATTCCCATTTAGGTGAATAATGATGACTCATAATCCACACGAAGAAAAGGGGTGGGAGGTGAGCGGGCCAAGCATCTTTTCATATTATCCTCGCTTGTTTCGGATCCTAAACGGCTGTCAGAGTCTACCAACTTGTCAAAATACCTTCTCACCTGTTCAGGTGAGATGCATGATTTATGATCTAGAATAAACTTACAGGGAGCAAGGAAGCGAGGAAACAGCAGACCACTCGATGATGTAAACAAATGGCAAACACGGAAGTGATCACGGCGCCACTATAAATAGTTTGTCTGAGTTAGCGCTTATAATAACATAATCACTAATGCATGGTTAATATTCAATTCATTAAATGTAAAGAGAGTATTGTTGGCGGTTTTTCAATGGTTATTTATTGGATTTTATGGGCGAAATAGAGGAGCTCTCAGTGGCTCCTCTGTAACTGGACTTTTATTTACAAGTTAGAATGCATTAACAAAAACAATCCATCCGTCATGTCATTCATAAAGCTTGTGAACGATAGGAAAAATAAATAAAAAAGTGCAGTTTCCCTTTAGGAAGATGTATTTATAACTGGTCAGATGTAATAGTTCCAGCGTTGGTCATAATATTGCAAATGTATCTACCGGTCAGTCAAGAGCCTGAATTAGCCCCGATGTTGAAGTCCAATGTGTCCAGTTGTCAGTGATATTAGGGGCCACTGCTCATGTGATTTTCAAGGTTTATTTTGGAAATGAGGATACGTAAAACAGAAACCGATGACGCCTTAAATCCTCTAATTTCTTCCTCCAATGACCTCTGTCTTTGAACATAGGGGGACAGCGTGGCGAAGTTGGGAGAGTGGCCTTGCTAGCAATCTGAGGGTTACTGGTTCAATCCCCACCTTCTACCATCCTAGTCACGTCCGTTGTGTCCTTGAGCAAGATACTTCACCCTTGCTCCTGATGGGCCTGGTTAGCGCCGTGCATGGCAGCTCCCGCCATCAGTGTGTGAATGTGTGTGTGAATGGGTGAATGTAGAAATAGTGTCAAAGCGCTTTGAGTTCGTTAAAAAGGTAGAAAAGCGCTATACAAGTACAACCCATTTACCATTTACCATAGGAAGACTGCATAAACATTAGTTTTACATGTTTAAGTACATGATTATTGCACTAACACAATTACAAGAGCAGCTTGCAAGCATCCTTGAAGTAGCAAGGGAAGGATAGAGCACAGAGCCAAGAGGTCAGAGTGATTTCGTAAATTAAAACAATGAGCTGAATAATGTGTGTGTTCTTACTTTTAGACTTAGGGATTTATCTAGTGAATTTAAATGTAGAGCAAAAGGGTATATGTTCGAACACTAGAACGCATACTTGGTTTCTTTGTTTATCGCAAATACCAGACAGATTACAAACTTTCAGACAGATGCCAAGTAACAGACAGCAAATGTAATGATCTGATAAAAGAGAATAAACCCAAGTTATTTGTTCAACAGAGTCCCAATCTCAATTGGAGGTGAAAATGACCTAACTCGGCATCTTACGACGGGAATGTATAAAACACAAACCAAAAGGTGTTAGCAATTCTTTGTTACATTTACTGCAAACATGATGAAATCGCAACCACTGATTAGGCCTCATAAGTGTATTGTGCGATAAACCACAGACTGTCTTGCCAAGCCCGATGGTGTTTTATTTCATGACTCAATAGTTTTGAAGAAGATTCAACTGAGAAGAACAAAAGCACAGATGATCACAAAGAATGTTTTAAGACAAAATACTTATATTTGGATGTTTTTCCCAACTGAAGGTGAGCCAGCATATTTTTCCATTGCCACAAATGCTTTAAACAAGGGATATAGATAAAGGATTTGCGGTGTGTTTGATATGTCTCTGTGTCTGAGGGAGTGCAATTCAAGTCACTTGACTTTTATAAAGACAGTGATGATATTTATCTGTCATGCCACCAAATTTGACCCTTCGACAGGAACTTAACCCAGATCCATAAGTATGCACATTTGTATTGTAAGAATTGACTAGTTAATAGTTAAGCCATTTGGTTTGTAAAAATCTTAGCAGTTTGCTCACCGTTAATAGTGAGATACTAGCTAGCGCCCCAAATAACAATCAGTTATCCTCTTTGAATCAAACACACAGAGTACATTTGTGAAAGCTACAAAACAGTTACCGTATTTTTCGGACCAGACGGCGCACAGGATTATAAAGCGCACAGCCAATGAGCGGGTCTATTCAGGTCTTTTTTCATACAAAAGGTGCACCGGATTATAAGGCGCATTAAAGGGGTAATATTATGATTTTTTTCTAAATTGAAAACACTATCTTGTGGTCCACGTAACGTGTAATAGTGGTTCTTTGGTGAAAGTGTTGCATAGATTATGTTTTACAGACCATTTTCAAGTAGCTTTCTGAGCGTCTCTTCAGTATGAGCCGTTTTGTGGGCGGCCTTGTTTATGTGGCTCACTTTCGGCAGCGTTTTCTCCCCGTCATCTTTGTTGTAGCGGTGTAGCGTGCAAGGACGGCTGTGGAAGAAGTGTCAAAATATAGCGCTAACTGTTTAAATGACATTCAGACTTTACTTAAATCAATAACGGAGCAACATCTCCTAATCCATGGCTCACTAGTGCATCAAATGTGTCCCGTGAAAAAACGTCCGACCGGAACCCTCTAATAACTAAAGTTCCGTGGGTGAATTATGTAAACCCACTACAGTTTCAGAGCTTTCATAGCTATGCTACTGACAGATGTAAGTAAGAACTTTACGCTACTTTATATTAGAAATGGCAACAGCGGAAGATAAATGCCACATAAGAAGGTAGAGAAAAAGAAGAAGCTTGTGACTACGGTGTCGACACGGGCTACAATTGCGGACGCGCGCACATTTTCAAGAATTATGCAGATCCCAAATACACATCAGCAGGTACCAGAAGGTAAGAAAAGTTGGTTTTGCATAATATCGCGAAACAAAACACCAGGTAATATGTCTGCTAATAGGTGCCATTTTGCGGTCTTTATACACGCACCATAATAATACCGGTATGTTTAATATGCCGACAATCCATCAAGCAGTGCGGCTTATTAGCTTACGGAAGTCGTACTTAAAACATTTTGACAGATTTTTAAGCGCCGTGTGTAATGTTCTATATTCTCAATGGAACATTCAAGTTTTGGTGTTGTTTACTGCCATCATATTGCAGACTACATGTATCTCTTATGTATGACTGCCATTTACTGGTCACACTTATCATTACAGGGACGGTGTGGCGCAGTGGGATAGTGGCCGTGCGCAACCCAAGGGTCCCTGGTTCAATCCCCACCTAGTACCAACCTCGTCATGTCCGTTGTGTCCTGAGCAAGACACTTCACCCTTGCTCCTGATGGGTGCTGGTTAGCGCCTTGCATGGCAGCTCCCTCCATCAGTGTGTGAATGTGTGTGTGAATGGGTAAATGTGGAAGTAGTGTCAAAGCGCTTTGAGTACCTTGAAGGTAGAAAAGCGCTATACAAGTACAACCCATTTATCATTATTTATTTACACCATGCACCAAATAAAATTGCGTCAAGGTCAGTAAGCACAACCACAATCATACCGTACATTAGGCGCACCGGGTTATAAGGCGCACTGTCACTTGCACTTGAGAAAATGTAAGGATTTTAAGTGCGCCTTATAGTCCGAAAAATACGGTAGGTGTTTGTGGAGGTTTCCCTCTTGTGGGTTCTCCTGATCACAATAGACCTTCTCGTGAGCCCGGTAGTCTGGTGTAACAATGATTTTATTTTGTGCATATGCACCAGGTCAGCAGTCTGTTCAGCAACTTTTCAGTCCTGTCTCTCTCTCCGTTGACGTGGTCTCGGGCGCGTGTGGAGCGTCTGGCTCGAACTCCAACTCCATTCGTGTGTCTCGGCCCCGGCTGCTGCTGATAAGCATGGCAGGTGATTGGATGATCATACCCAGCTGGGTAATCCAATCACCTGCCAGCTGTGCTTCGAGGCCGGTCCTTACACACCCCATTCCTGCAGCAGGCGCGCAGACCACGCCCCCCTCCACAGTGTTCCATCGCCAATTTACGATTCACTTGATGCAGCCCTAATGCATCCATCCATCCATCCATTTTCTACCGCTTGTCACTGTTGGGGTCACGGGGATGCTGGAGCCCATCCCAACCCTGGACAAGTCATTGCGGAATTTAAACTACTATTGAGATGAGAGTACCAATTTATATTTCATGTTAAAATTATGTAGGTTTGGAGAGTGAATGAAGACTATTGTGTTAAAGTGTGTTTGAATGCTGTGTAGAGGGCTTATAAATGATAAATGATAAATGGGTTATACTTGTATAGCGCTTTTCTACCTTCAAGGTATTCAAAGCGCTTTGACAGTATTTCCACATTAATCCATTCACACACACATTCACACACTGATGGCGGGAGCTGCCATGCAAGGCGCTAACCAGCAGCCATCAGGAGCAAGGGGTGAAGTGTCTTGCCCAAGGACACAACGGACGTGGCTAGGATGGTAGAAGGTGGGGATTGAACCCCAGTAACCAGCAACACTCCGATTGCTGACACGGCCACTCTACCAACTTCGCCACGCCGTCCCAATAAAGATCAAGTGTGTGCAAAAATTTAGGCGAGGCAAAAACATTAAAAGACACACCATGAACAGGCAACATCAAAACAGCGTAGCAAGAAAAGCGACACCGGCAGTTAAACCCTTCTGATTAGTAATTAAAGGCAGGTGAGTTTCCTGATCACTAATCAACAGCAGGTGGGGAGATAAGCGCTCAGTATCAGAGGTAAACTCACAGCAGGACAGACCAAAAACAGGAAAGGGAATCCAAATAAGAGTGGCGGACAAGAAAATACACTAAACACAAGTAAAACCCAAAGTCACAAAAGTCCAAAACAATCATGATGAAGAAAGACATGAAATTAAAAAAAACAATTAAGGAAAATGTTAATTCTGTCTATTTTGTATCTAAAATGTTATTACCAGTTTAAGCACTTAATTTATTGTTTTCTGCTTTTATTTACCATCCATCCATTTTCTATCGCCTGTCCCGTTCGGGGTCGCGGGGGTGCTGGAGATCTCAGTTGCATTCGGGCGGAAGGCGAAGTACACCCTGGACAAGTCGCCACCTCATCGCAGGGCCAATACAGATACCACCGTGCTGCCCTTTTATTTACCAGTGTTGTGTAAATTAGTATAGCCCAATTAAGGACTTTGTTTTTGTTGCGTCAACAGGTTTCTATATCTAGTTTTTGTCTTCATGCTGTCTGGTCTGGTTTTGCTCTCGTCTTCTTTTTGTCTTCCCATTCACTTACCATGACACCAAAGTAAAGCCGGGAGTAATTGAGCACACCTGGCCGTCATCACAACCTACTTACCCTTGTGCTTTGTCCACATACTTGACCTTGCCTGCATTTCTCAGTATATCCTTATGCTTTGAGATTATTTTGTTCCTAGCCTTCACTGGCAGATCCCGCCAGTGTCATAGTTTTTTGTTCTTCTCCTATTTTTGCTGAGCATTAAAAATCCTGTTTGCTCAAAACCACCTCTCTGCTTATTCCGGGATCCACTCTTGAACAATTCATAACAAACAACCTGATTTGCATGAAACCTTTTTTGTAAACACATAAGTCACATAAACCTTTTAGTTGCAGGAAATTAATTCAGTGCAATTTCTCTTGTCTTTTTATAGTTTTCTGACATTTGCTTGCTCAAACGTGACACTATTATCCAAACACTGGTGCGTATCAAACAAGCGAACCAACACCGCCTGACGAGGTGGGTCTTCTTTCTTCTGCGGATAAATGAACATATTTGGTTTGGGTCAGTTCATCTGATAGGTGAATGCAGGCTCAGGGTAAATTTGACAGTGAAGAGCGTGAATAATTAGCAACTGAATATACTATAAATATTTTTTTAGTCATGATGAGTCGGCTTATGAACACCAATGGTCTGGGCAATGCTGGTTTCAAGGATGTAAAGTAAAAAGTTGACTCAGTGGTCACGGTCCCTTTGATGTCCACTGTAATGTACTCAAAGCTAATTTACGAAGCAAATGTTTTGCTTATGCGTAATGACAATTAAGGCTTCGTGAATCTTGAACACACTCTTCCCCTGCCTGTTTCTGCCCACCGCAGACAAAGGCAGCTCGAGGCATGGACTTAAGTGTGACCTTTTTATGATTCCAGTAGGGTTGACAGGTGTTCATTTGCTCTTTTCTCTCCTTGTGTGCACTACAGCAGCATGGTCTTCACATTATTTAAAATGGAGAGGTCACACATTTTCCAAGGCTGTTACTGTTGCATGGGGAGATAATTATTGGGATTAATTAGTGATGTTCCCGACGCTGCATCCAGTGAAAATGTATAATATGAAATCACATAAATGTTAAAAATGCCCATAGGTAGGGTTTAGAATTGATAATATTTTTCCAAGTCCGATTCCACTTTAGATTCTGCTTGACAATTCGGTTCTCTTATCAATTATTATTTGGAAAAAAAGAGAGAGGTTTAGCATCGGTTTTGTTTAGTTTACAGGTAACTTGACCTAACAAAGCCTACAGCGAAGTTTTAATGGGGAACTGCATTTTTTGGGGGGGAATTTTGCCTAGTGTTCACAATCATATTTTTTTTAGTACATTGTAAATATTTAATAAACATAAATAAAAGTCTGCTTACAGCGGAGCCAATGGGAGCTCCACTATTCTGCCCATTAAATTTCGATGAATAACCATTCAAAAAGCGCTAACAATACTCAATATACATTTTGTGACTTGAATATTAACCAAATATTGTTGATGTTGTTATTATAAGCGCTAACGCAGACAAACTATTTATAGCGGTGACGTGATCACTTCCATGTGTGCCTATGTTTACATCATTGAGTGGTCTGCTGTTTCTTATTAATTAATGCGCCGCATATGCTTAAAATGATGAAATACGTACATATTAAATGTTATTTTACATCTGTCTGTTACTACATTACACATATACTTACATCATGTATATATGTAACAGTCACTGTTCTGCGTTGTCTTTTGTAGTGAGGCACACACAGGAGTTGAGTCGTGGAGGATTTATTCACTTTTTTTTTAATGGAAACAAAAACAGGGCGTCACACACAGTCCACAGTAAACAGGATCTCTCTCCACAGCTCCGAGCGTCAATTCAATTATGTATGCTTACATGTGGAAATAGTAATAATAATAAAAAAATATATAATAATAATAATAAAGGTAAATAAAGCATAAAATAGTCTCAAATAAATTAATTAAATAAAAAACAGTATATAAAATACATACATCAGCAAATAAATAAAAATATATATTAAGAAAAAGGATACTTAATATGGGCAGCAATATACCTCATTTTCCCACTCACATCCACTCATTTTATATTTTTTTTTACAATAAACTATGCCAAAAAACTCATAACAGAAATACCTTTTTTTGAATGGAAACAAAAACAGGGTGTCACACACAGTCCACAGTAAACAGGATCTCTCCACTAAAGAATAAAGAAATAGATAATACACACTCATATTAATGTCACAGCGGCACACAAAATGTCCACACAGACACGCAGCGGAGTTTTTGGCCCGTGCGCAAACTCACGAGACCAGGAAACCCCATAATAACTGCCGCTAGAATTAAGCTAATTAAGCTAATCCAAACATCATTTAGCATATACAAGTCTGTTTTTTACAACAATTTAACAACCATCATTCGGGAATTTAACCCGCATGCTTATCAACAAGTCACAAGACAGTGTGCATTCTTATAGAATACTTTAAGAGCGACAACCAAAAAGTTTATAAAAAAATAAAAGGAGAGAGACATAAACGTGACGTACCAGCTCCGAGCGTCAGTGCTCACTGAAGCTGGATACACACAGGTGCGACGCCAAATCACCCTCCAGGGAAACAAAAAGGTATGTAACGGAAAATAATAGAGTGGAACCTATTTACAATGAGAAACACTTTTGGGGAAGTTCACAACAAAAAATGATGAGATAAATGACCAAAATGAAAATAAAATTTAGCTCGGCTACATATAACACCGTAATGGAGGTGTATTGGGTGTTTTTTTAAGGGGCTCTATAGGCAGAATTGAATGGCTCCCATGGGCTCCATTGTAAGCAGACTTTTGATAAATTTTTTTTACGATTTAAAATGCATTAAAAAAAATCCATCTGTCGTTATGTCTTTCATAATGATTGTGAAAGATAGGCAAAATTCCCAAAAAAGTGCAGTTCCCCTTTAAGAGGCATAATCATATAGCATCGAAAAAAACCTATTTTTTTGTTGTTGTTTCACCTGTATGATATAATGACTGAGTGATAATGTGGTTACAGGAAAACATGCAACTTTTCTCTGACTAAAATTGAACATTCACCTACCGAAAAAAGGAGTGTCTACTGTGGTAAAATGTGTAAGCTTTTGACCACAATCTTAGTCGCTTCTCTGGAGCTATACGGTCAGCCTCAGAGCCAGTCAGAACATATCTCTCGTCATTCTCATCTAAATGAAAAGGTATTAATTTCAATTTCACAAATACAAGCGTTTGTAATAGTGCTAACATTTTAGAAGGTGTTTTGTTGGTACCTGTTTTATTTACGCCAGATGACTGCTGCTGCCTGGTATGAGATCGGCGCGGTTCAAAAACACGACATTCATTTATAGTTATTGCATGATGTATGTTCAAATGTTTCAGCATATTACTCAAGATTCAAGATTCAAGAAGCTTTATTGTTGTCCATTATTTAACATGTACAAGACACATAAGAACTGAAATTTCATTTTCCGCACAGTCCCACTAAGAGCAGACATACGTTACAAGGGGACAAGACGGGACCGCCAACGGATCAGCCACTTACAGCGCTCCTTAAAAAAGGTGGAAAAAAGGTGACATTGGGAAAGGGGGAAGAGTAAAAAAAATATCAGTCTAAGGCTGGACCCTGGGATGTCCTCCTCTTGATGAAACAGCAGCCTTTCAAGTACCGTATTTTTCGGACTATAAGTCGCAGTTTTTTTCATAGTTTGGCCGGGGGTGCGACTTATACTCAGGAGCGACTTATGTGTGAAATTATTAACACATTACCGTAATATATCAAATAATATTATTTAGCTCATTCACGTAAGAGACTAGACGTATAAGATTTCATGGGATTTAGCGATTAGGAGTGACAGATTTTTGGTAAACGTATAGCATGTTCTATATGTTATAGTTATTTGAATGACTCTTACCATAATATGTTTCGTTAACATACCAGGCACGTTCTCAGTTGGTTATTTATGCCTCATATAACGTACACTTATTCAGCCTGTTGTTCACTATTCTTTATTTATTTTAAATTGCCTTTCAAATGTCTATTCTTGGTGTTGGGTTTTGTCAAATAAATTTCCCCAAAAAATGCGACTTATACTCCAGTGCGACTTATATATGTTTTTTTCCTTCTTTATTATGCATTTTCGGCCGGTGCGGCTTATACTCCGAAAAATACGGTATTACAAGTAGCGCTGTTGCGATCATTTGTAAAAAGACTTTTGGAGCATTTCTGCCACGGTGGGCGCCATGTTGCTGTCTGACATCGCGTCGCATGTTGCGTAATGACGTCAGATGGAGTCGTTAAGGGAATAGTTAAAATACGTGGCAAGCGGTTCCAAGGAACTGATACACTGGGAACCCAGAGTTGTGTATAGAGAGTATGGACAACCACATTTTCAGCGATCACCTCAATGAGTCACTCATGTGACTACAGGGCGCCACGTTACATTCCAAGCCACACCTTAGCGACACTGAACTTCCGCATTATACATTATTTTTAATTGAAGAGTGTTTGGCGTGTTAACATGCTCTGTTGTGTGGCATTGGAGATGCGCTTCCCGCAACCCAGAAAAGAGAAAAATATGCACTGCAAAAACTGAAATCTATGTAAAATTAAATATCTCAAATAAGGGTGATATTTGCTTATTTTCTATCTGATAAGATAATTCTTCTCACTAAGCAGATTTTATGTTAGAGTGTTTTACTTGTTTTAAGAATTTTGGTCCTAATTTATCTCAGTAAGATATTACAGCTTGTAACTGAGATTGTATGACCTATATCGAGTAAAACATGCTTGAAACTAGAATATCAACTGTTGCAAAGCTGCGTCATTAACACTCACAAGTATAAAACTACTTTTTTAGAGTAATAATTTCTTTCTTCAAGCGTGAAAAAAAAAATCATGATGCCGAGCGCATATCATTAGGTCAAGATAATGGCACTAGCATTTACTTAATTTAAGAATATTTTTCAACATATTGAGCAAAAAGGTCTCATTTTTTCTACCAAGAAATGTGCACTTGTTATTAGTGAGGATAAACTTGTTTTATGGTATTTTTGGGTTCATTGAAGTTAGCTAATTTTACTTGTTTTGGAAAGTCTTGACAAAATGAATTTTCTTGTTCTATTGGCAGATAATTTTGCTTAGTTCAAATAAAATACCCCTAACTTTTGTATTTTTTTCCCTTGTTTTTGAACACTGACTTTTTGCAGTGTGGGAAGTGAAGGTTCTCCAGTTAGGCTGGAGAGCCAATAACAACATGCAGTTTCTTGTGCGAGATAAGCAAGCATACCCACACATGGGAAACGTGGTATATCGCACTCTCAGTAACAGTGAATTAAAACACTTTGCCTGATAAAACTTTGCTTCAAGATTGCACCTGTTTTGCATAATATTTGCAATAAATATACCAGTAAAAAGCAGCATTAGTTCAGTATTCATGTTGATATGGTGACAATGAAATCAGGAAGCCATGACTTGCCACAGCAAAATATTCGAAAAAGCAAAAGTAAAAGAACAGATATATATATATATATATATATATATATATATATATATATATATATATATATATATATATATATATGTCTTAATAAGGTTATCCAAAAAATAGTGCTCGATACCGTAGTAGAGCGCAATATATGTATGTGTGGGGAAAAAAAATCACAGGACTATTTCATCTCTACAGGCCTGTTTCATGAGGGGGGGTACCCTCAATCGTCAGGAGATTTTAATGGGAGCATTCGCATACCATGGTTTATATAGGGCACAGAGTGGGTGGGTACAGGCTGGCCTAGGGGCGTGGTGATTGGCTCATGTGTTACCTAGGAGGTGTTTCCGTCTATGGCGGCATGTTGTTACAATTTCGCTGCGCTTGTTGAGGGATGACAGGTCTGGACGGTAAATAATGAACAGTTTCTCTTTCAAGCATAGGTTGCATCTTTTATTACCACTATTGTAAGGTGTGCTGGATGCAAGAATTTGCCATGTTATTGAATATTCAACATTATTGTCTTTGAGGTCCCAAATGTGTTTGCTGAGTTCTGTGGTATTTCGCAGGTTTTTGTTCCTGAAAGAAGCCTTGTGGTTGTTCCATCTGGTTTTGAATTCACCCTCGGTTAATCCTACATATGTGTCGGATGTGTTAATGTCCTTGCGTATTACCTTAGATTGGTAGACAACTGATGTTTGTAAGCATCCCCCGTTGAGGGGGCAATCAGGTTTCTTTCGACAGTTACATGCTTTGTTGGTTTTGGAGTCGTTCTGACTGGGGGTCGACGGCTCATTTGCAATTGTTTTGTTGTGGTTTGAGATGATTTGTCGTATATTGTTCATGCAGCTGTAGCTCAATTTGATGTTGTTCTTGTTGAATACTTTTCTTAGGTTGTTGTCTTTGGGAAAGTGTTTGTCAATCAGATTGAGGAATTTGTGTCCAATGTTCGTTGAGACGTTTTTGCTGTATGGGGGGTTGTACCAGATGATGCCGTTTCGTTTTCTGTTCTTTTTTGGCTGGTTTCCTGGCGTGGGTTCGACGACGATTGAGGGTACCCCCCCTCATGAAACAGGCCTGTAGAGATGAAATAGTCCTGTGATTTTTTTCCCCACACATACATATATTGCGCTCTACTACGGTATCGAGCACTATTTTTTGGATAACCTTATTAAGACATATACTCCGCTCCAAATTGACATTTGTTGAGCACTGTACGACGATCAGAAATGGAAAAATTCAACATCGACTACTCCACGAAGAACATTCCCATACCCGCGCAGAATGACTACAAGCTAAGGCTCATAGAAAAGACGGAACACTTCCTAAGAAGGATGCGGTGGAAAGCACATTTTTTCCTCCACCCTGAAACAAAAGGAATGCAAAAGGAAACTTACGGATTCAAATCTACCAAGAACCCACCCACAGTTGAGGAACTAAAGGATTTTGAGAACGACATGCTCAAAATGATACAATCAGTCAAATTCAAGCCAATCCGCAACCCACTCCTCACCAAGCTGAAAAATGACAAGGAGCGCATCAAGAAAGTAAACAACCTCATCATAGCTGCCGATAAAACCACAAACTTCTACAGAATGGACATACCAGAACACCACACCTTTCTGGACAGAAGCATCACCAAATCATACAAAAAAGCGCAACCCAATACCTTACAGAACATCCACCTGGAAAATAAAAGGATCGCGGCTGAACTGGACATTGAGGACAGGGTGGACGCCACAGCCAACAAGGAAGCCTTCATCACATTGAAGGATCACAAACCCAACTTCGCAAATAACCCAACATGCCGACTAATAAACCCAACTAAATCTGAAATAGGAAAAATCAGCAAAATAATCCTGGAGAGAGTCAACACAAAAATCAAGGACAAAACACCACTCAACCAATGGAGAAATACAGCAGCAGTAATCAAATGGTTCAACAACATCCAAGACAAACAACAGCACAACTTTATCTCCTTTGATATCGAGGAATTTTACCCTTCCATCACGCAAGACCTACTGACTCAAGCACTAGACTTCGCCTCAGACTACGACTCAATCACAGGCAACGAAAGAAACATCATCATCCACGCAAAAAACTCCATTCTCATCCACAACAATACACCATGGCAAAAAAAGAACAATGCAACATTTGACGTCACTATGGGAAGTTTTGGCGGAGCAGAAACGTGTGAACTCGTTGGGAGTTTCCTCCTCTCCCAGCTCGCTAGCCTCAATCTGAACCTTGGTATTTACCGTGATGACGGACTGGCAGTGTGTCGCGCCTCGCCAAGGAGCAGCGAGAATACCAAGAAGCGCATATGCCAAATTTTCAAAGAGAACGGCCTACGGATCACGATTGAAGCCAACAAGCAAACCATCAACTTCCTTGACGTCACTTTCAACCTGAGAAATAACAGCTACCAACCATTCACGAAACCCAACACAACACTCCAATACGTGCACCATGACAGCAACCATCCACCCACCACCACGAAAAGAATACCTACCGGAATCAATAAAAGGCTATCGATGCTGTCATCTAGCAAAGCTGAATTTGACCAAGCAACCCCCCCGTACCAAAAAGCCCTTGATGAAAGCGGATACAATTTCACCCTCACCTATGAACCCACGCCAGGAAACCAGCCAAAAAAGAACAGAAAACGAAACGGCATCATCTGGTACAACCCCCCATACAGCAAAAACGTCTCAACGAACATTGGACACAAATTCCTCAATCTGATTGACAAACACTTTCCCAAAGACAACAACCTAAGAAAAGTATTCAACAAGAACAACATCAAATTGAGCTACAGCTGCATGAACAATATACGACAAATCATCTCAAACCACAACAAAACAATTGCAAATGAGCCGTCGACCCCCAGTCAGAACGACTCCAAAACCAACAAAGCATGTAACTGTCGAAAGAAACCTGATTGCCCCCTCAACGGGGGATGCTTACAAACATCAGTTGTCTACCAATCTAAGGTAATACGCAAGGACATTAACACATCCGACACATATGTAGGATTAACCGAGGGTGAATTCAAAACCAGATGGAACAACCACAAGGCTTCTTTCAGGAACAAAAACCTGCGAAATACCACAGAACTCAGCAAACACATTTGGGACCTCAAAGACAATAATGTTGAATATTCAATAACATGGCAAATTCTTGCATCCAGCACACCTTACAATAGTGGTAATAAAAGATGCAACCTATGCTTGAAAGAGAAACTGTTCATTATTTACCGTCCAGACCTGTCATCCCTCAACAAGCGCAGCGAAATTGTAACAACATGCCGCCATAGACGGAAACACCTCCTAGGTAACACATGAGCCAATCACCACGCCCCTAGGCCAGCCTGTACCCACCCACTCTGTGCCCTATACAAACCATGGTATGCGAATGCTCCCATTAAAATCTCCTGACGATTGAGGGTACCCCCCCTCATGAAACAGGCCTGTAGAGATGAAATAGTCCTGTGATTTTTTCCCCACACATACATATATATATATATATATATATATATATATATATATATATATATATATATATATATATATATATATAACACAGTATTTACAAACAATACATTGGAGGCATTCACCATAATTGACATACTTCATACAAAATACATAAATTCTCTGTAATTGGATTCGGGTAAAACATTTATTTATGGTTGTTGTGTATTTGCTGAGGTACATTTCGTCATATAGCGGTGGAGTGGATCCAAAATGGCCTCAAAATTGCCCCAATTGACAATTGACAAAATAAAAGCACATTTTATTGTAAGTTTATAAGCTGCAGTATATTTAGAACTATATGTTGACTTATTATTTTAGTTGAATATAACTACAATCAGAACAAATCAATTGCATGCTTCCGAGCACAGCCGCACATGTCCTGGGTACCAAACATGGCGCCTCTTGTTTAGTTGTCCATACTCTCACTATGCACGACTCTTCAAAACCGGTTCTGAAGAATAACCAGTTTTCGATTACCATCCCTACCCACAGGAAATTAAAATGATGAGGAATTTAGTCATGGATGAAAAAATAAATGATTTGCATTACATATGTATAAATGTCCTTACTGACACACATTTTGGGGGCTGGGCGATTATATGATCGTGATCGTTGATCGCGACTAATTTGAGTTTGATCACGGTGATCAGCTGTTAGCATATTTCCTTGATCAAACATGGCGGAAATGTCCGTTAGAAGTTACCACACGAATAAACAGTACGTACGCAACAATGCTCGGAATAATCCTGCATGGATCCATGTGCCTCTTCCCTCCTACACAGCTGGAAATGCAGCCTAGAAGAACAAAATAAAGAAATATGACTAACACTAGTACAGAAGTTGAAACACAACATTTAAAAGGAGCAGCGGCTTTAGTGACACACTTTACTTTCACATCTGCTCCAGTTTACCAGTAATCCTGCCCTAAATGCGGACTTGCAGGCACTCAGAACGTATATGACACTGAATTGGTCCCGACTGGAAGAATCAACACACCCACTAATTTAATCGGAAAACGCATTTTTATATATAAATATTTTTGATCAGACTTGTTGTTTGTGTCTGCAAAGATTACACTCCTCTGACATAACATGTTCGAAATAAAACAAAAAAACTCTGCAGACAGACACTTTGTGTTCTTTTTGTTTGTTTGTGGATACAAAAAATAAACAAACATTTGTTCCTGAAATAATCATTAAACTTGTTTTATGTGTTGGTACACATTATATTACAGTACTTCAATTTCAAACTGCACTTTAATGTATTATTTTATTCAATATAAGATACAGAATTTGGTTTTAAAAACTCAATAATCTGGGCCATCGCTTGTTGTTTACCAAAGCACTGATGTATACAAGTAATTAAATAATACAAATACTAATTTACCATTTAAAAGTGTTGTTTAGTAAATGTTAACTTGAAATAAAAGTCTTGTAGTATTCATTACACCAATTATACTTTGTTTACTGCAGAATGCACTTTTTGATGACAAGCAAAAAAAACAAAAAAAAGGCAAGAAGTTGTTCTCTTTACCCCCACAAAACTTACCGGTAAAAAAAGCAAAAGTGTAGCCTAAAACCAGGTACAGACCATGGCGTGGGTTACCTGTATCGTTGCACCTCTACTATGCACAATTATATATATATATATATGAACAAAATGACAGTTGTCAGCTGTTAGCATATACCTCGATCATACATGGTAGAAATTTTGTTACAAGATGCTAAAGCAGTAAACCGTAGTGATGCGGTACTCGCTATAAGTCTGCACAGGTCAATCCGCTTTAAAGGGGAACATTATCACCAGACCTATGTAAGCGTCAATATATACCTTGATGTTGCAGAAAAAAGACCATATATTTTTTTAACCTATTTCCGAAATCTAAATGGGTGAATTTTGGCGAATTCAACGCCTTTCTAATATTCGCTCTCGGAGCGATGACGTCACAACGTGGCGTCACATCGGGAAGCAATCCGCCATTTTCTCAAACACCGGATCAAAACAGCTCTGTTATTTTCCGTTTTTTCGACTGTTTTCCGTACCTTGGAGACATCAGGCCTCGTCAGTGTGTTGTCGGAGGGTGTAACAACACGAACAGGGACGGATTCAAGTTGCACCAGTGGCCCAAAGATGCGAAAGTGGCAAGAAATTGGACGTTTGTTCCGCACACTTTACCGACGAAAGCTATGCTACGACAGAGATGGCAAGAATGTGTGGATATCCTGCAACACTCAAAGTAGATGCATTTCCAACGATAAAGTCAAAGAAATCTGCCGCCAGACACCCATTGAATCTGCCGGAGTGTGTGAGCAATTTAGGGACAAAGGACCTCGGTAGCACGGCAAGCAATGGCGGCAGTTTGTTCCCGCAGATGAGCGAGCTAAATTCCCTATTGACCCTAGCTTCCCTGGCCTGCTGACATCAACTCCAAAACTGGACAGATCAGCTTTCAGGAAAAGAGCGCGGATGAGGGTATGTCTACAGAATATATTAATTGATGAAAATTGGGCTGTCTGCACTCTCAAAGTGCATGTTGTTGCCAAATGTATTTCATATGCTGTAAACCTAGTTCATAGTTGTTAGTTTCCTTTAATGCCAAACAAACACATACCAATCGTTGGTTAGAAGGCGATCGCCGAATTCGTCCTCGCTTTCTCCCGTGTTGCTGGCTGTCGTGTCGTTTTCGTCGGTTTCGCTTGCATACGGTTCAAACCGATATGGCTCAATAGCTTCAGTTTCTTCTTCAATTTCCTTTTCGCTACCTGCCTCCACACTACAACCATCCGTTTCAATACATGCGTAATCTGTTGAATCGCTTAAGCCGCTGAAATCCGAGTCTGAATCCGAGCTAATGTCGCTATAGCTTGCTGTTCTTTCCGCCATGTTTGTTTGTGTTGGCTTCACTATGTGACGTCACAGAAAAATGGACGGGTGTTTATAACGATGGTTAAAATCAGGCACTTTGAAGCTTTTTTTAGGGATATTGCGTGATGGGTAACATTTTGAAAAAAACTTCGAAAAATATAATAAGCCACTGGGAACTGATTGTTAATGGTTTTAACCATTCTGAAATTGTGATAATGTTCCCCTTTAATAATAAAACAAAATTGTGTTTTGAGAACAGATGATTTGAAGAATTTAATCATTATAATTTTTTTTTGCCCAGCCCTACGTCAACCCTCTCATTGTCCCCTCGTATATTTTGCCCTCCTTCCCTAGTGATTTTCCGTCCAGTTTATTTTACCTTCAATGAAAAAAATCTGTCCTGTACTGCCGGCAGCCAGAGCAACACTTCCGTCCACAATTATTTTCCATACATGTATTGTATCTTATTAAATGTTTCTATTGAGTGTAAACAATTCAACAAAATACAGTGCATACAGAAAACAAAACATCATTTTTAATGGCACAATGGCCTGACACAAACCCACCCATTTGGACAAAATAATAATAATATTATAATATTAATGATATTATTATATACCAAATGAAGAGATTGTGGGTTTTAAGAAAGAATAAAACTACAACTAATAAACTACATGACATACATAGTCAGGATATAAATAAACAAATATTGTGGAAGGATATATTTTCTCAGTGGTGTGCCGTCAGGGCCAGCAAGGCCTTCTCTGCTGGCCTAACATAACCAGAAATCATGATCATTATTAAAAATAAAAATATTTTTTAATTTACTTTCCCTAAATATCTAAAAGTATTCATATTCTCTTCACGTCATATTATGCTCCTTCCAGCGATGTTGTTTTTAGTTTCGAGTTTTCATCCAATCAGAATTCAGCAAGTTTATGTTGCCATGCTGTACCAAATCTGCCCGAGGCCTTCAGAATCAACAATGCAGGCGTCCGTGCACTGTAAGTGAACGGGGACATACAGATCACGAGTTGTTTTCAGTAAGGCCTTCTAGATGGCCTCACGTTGAACGTGACATTTACGCGCCCTGTGATTGGATACTCATCGGGACCGTTAGCGGATGAATTTGAGAACACATAGAGTTGAGAGACAGTTACGATTGCCAATCATATCACAAGTTATTGACAGTAGCCTATCTAAGTAGCCTAATGTTAACGAGACTTGTCATTCCAAAGTGAGTTTGCAACTTAGCAGGAATCAGGAAGTGCTGACCCACAAAGAAGGAGAACAAAATGTTGATTAGGTGGCAGATACAGTATATATTGTGATGTTATGAGCTAGGTAACATAAGCACGCTGTGGAGTAAACTTAAAGAACTCAGCCAACACGCCTCGTCTGCATCGTTTATGATTAGACAAGACAACACATATATTTGCAAGGCCATTTTCAAGAAGAATATTTAAAGAGAAACTACATCTTGTGAGACGAGGTAGGCGATGAAGTGGAGAAATGCCCGCCATTTCCACTCGAATCAGCCGACTACCACTGGCTTATACGGCGTCAAATGGGTGCTACAAATTGAGAGTTCAAATATGCTATTTCTTTATTTTTTCACTTTTAATATTCATCCATCCATTTTCTACCACTTGTCCCTTTCGGGGTCACGGGGGGTGCTATGTTATTTGCAATTTTATTTTGTGACAGTACCACATAAGATATGTTAAATTGCTGATGCAGGTTTATTGATTTTTAAATGCGCCAGACAATAACCCATTTGTACACTCTTAAGGTTATTCAATACTCAGTAGTGCATAAATATGTTTCTGTATAGTGTTTCTATCTATCTTTAAAAGATGAAGTCGTCATTGAAGTCGGACATCACTGAAGGGTTAGGAGGGAAATGCACGGTCCGCCACTGTTGTAATGTATCTGTAATACAATGAACTCAGATATCTGACTAATATAGTGTAATATATATGATGGACATCAAGGGGTTTCAAATAATATCCAATTTCTTGAGTGAACTTTTGAGAGAAAACCTTAGCTTTTCCCAACTTTAAACTACATAACACTTCTCTTATCCATCGCTGGTACGACGGTTGTAAAGTATGTTTCCAGTTTAGAAGAATTAGAGGTCTAGCTAGAAGTGTGCAGAAGGCCAAAAGGTGTCGAGCCTCAGCTGAAAATATTAAGTTGTGCCTAAAAATAAGATCTCTGAAAATTTTAATTCACAATTTTTTACGATGTTTCCCTCTACTTTTTAAAGAAACCATTAAATAAAAATGAGAGAGACAATTCAAAACACATTTGTTGTTTATTTGATCAATAGCTAGTAGATTTAAATGAAACTGCATACACTCCATTTTACTTTTAGCAAATTTATAATTTGAACATTTTTGTTTTTTTTTGGACCAGATAAAATGTTTTACTTTTAATGAAATAATTTTCATAGAACTTAATTAAAAGCTTCCTCTAGGAAGCAATATTTCTGTCTTGAATAAAATACTTGTGTTCACAAAAATGTAGCATTGCACATTGCATGCAAATAAATAATTATCTTCAAGATTGAGATTAATTAAGTGAAAACTTAAAACGTTTGTCTTGAATAACATACTTCTGTAAATACAATTTTAGTATTCTACATTTTATGCAAATAATTAATCAAGTAAAACATTGAGAGGACTTTTTTAAGTCCTCTCAATGGAGAGGACTTAATACAGATACTGATACAGACTTTTTCATTCACACATATTAGCGATGTGCAGAGCGACTGCTTTAGTGATCGTTGTCCACTGTGCTTCTTTCTCAATGTTTGCCTCGTAAACAGTTTTATTTCCCGCACTTGACTGGAGGTGTCGGTTTCAGATGCAAGAATAAGTTTGTTTTGCTGCTACGTTTAAAAAAAATAAAATAATAACTTTGCAGCGTGCAAGTCATTCTTTCTACGCCTGTTACCCCAACACCAAAGTACACCAATACTTTTATCTTTTCTTTGGAACGAATGTCTCGCTCTGTTTAGCATTGGCCATGTTTTTCAACAGTAGGTGTAGCCGCTAAGGAAGTAAGGAGACAGCACAAGCTTTTGAGGGGAAAAAAGTATGCCGAGGCAAGAGGAGAAAATTATAATTTTTTTAAGTCATCTGAAACAAAAAAAAACTTGACAATATTGATGGGGACGGCGTGGCGAAGTTTGTAGAGTGGCCGTGCCAGCAATCGGAGGGTTGCTGGTTACTGGGGTTCAATCCCCACCTTCTACCATCCTAGTCACGTCCGTTGTGTCCTTGGGCAAGACACTTCACCCCTTGCTCCTGATGGCTGCTGGTTAGCGCCTTGCATGGCAGCTCCTGCCATCAGTGTGTGGATGTGTGTGTGAATGGGTGAATGTGGAAATACTGTCAAAGCGCTTTGAGTACCTTGAAGGTAGAAAAGCGCTATACAAGTATGACCCATTTATTTATTTATTTATATATATATATATATTTATATATCGCCCAGGCTACGTTGTGCCAAAAATGCAAAAAAAAAACAAAAAACAGACAGCGATTTGTAAGTATTGTAGACAGTTTGAAGAGTATAAAAATGTTTTGTCAAACAAATCAACTAGTTTTGGACATGACTGTGTATAAAGTTAACATTGAAGTTAACATTGAAATGTTAATATCTTGATCGGAGCTACCAACAGCTAGTAAATATGCTGCACATCAAATAATGCAAGATAAACACCATAATAGCTTTATACAATTTTTTTTGTAGTCCACATTCAGTTTCCTCGATTTTGAAACACAGATTGTAACACTAGTTGTTTCAAGTACTAGTATATTCATAACAGCCTGTCTACAGAGGAGGAGAGGACATAGCAAGGAAATCCATAAATTGTGATTATACTGTATTTACATATTATCTACATAGTACTGTTCCTGTGGTACTCATTGGGCTAAATCTGGTGTACTAAATATGGGGTACTAATTTTTTTGGCATCTTATGTGTGCTGGTATGAGAATCAAGTTGCTTGAATCCTCAAATATCGGTTTTGAAGTAATCATGAATCAGGGCGACAACGTTTTTAAATAATAGTTTTATTTGCCTTTATCCACACTGTATGTGAGGGGAAATGGGCTTCAGTTCTGTAGATGACGTCACGCCAAGAGGGGGCAGCATATCGAGTCTGGTGATGGAAAGGAGCCGTTCCAGGGAAATTTGTAGCTACCGATTACTCAAAAACTAATTGACATTATGTGAAATGACAGCCAGATTCATTGTCTGAAGGAAAAAATAAATGAAGAAAATCTGTTGAGTTAATTCGGTATTCTAGACGCTATGGGTAAGATATGTTGGGGAGTGAGCGTTAACCAGGCAAATTTAAAAGGTTAAAACCTTTAAATGTTTACAAGTTGTGTTATGTTGTGCAACTCTGGACTAGTTTTTTTTTTTCATGGAAGAGGTGGGAAAAACATTTATTTTGATATTTGTAAAGGTTGCAGACTTCCGATCCAGCCAACATTATGACGCAGTGACGACAGTGAAGTGGAGCAAAAGGGCAATGTGACTCAGCATGGGTTTCATATCAGACAATAAGAGATGGATGAGCTGAATCAATAACTAATTAAAATGAAGGATTGTCATGAGAGAAAAAATAATTGGCAGGTTCAGAAGAATTTACAATGAACCATTGAGCCCAAATAATTACACAGTTTTACTACAGGTTTTGAAACAATGTTTAATAACAAGGCCCATCGATGAGTAATACATGGTAATTTTAAAATAAAATACTAATCATATTCTTTCAATTTTTATTTGGACCCAAATGTACCCGGTTGTAAATTGTGAACTTGATATATATATATATATATATATATATATATATATATATATATATATATATATATATATATATCCATCCATCCATCCATCCATCCATCCATCCATCTTCTTCCGCTTATCCGAGGTCGGGTCGCGGGGGCAGCAGCCTAAGCAGGGAAGCCCAGACTTCCCTCTCCCCAGCCACTTCGTCCAGCTCCTCCCGGGGGATCCCGAGGCGTTCCCAGGCCAGCCGGGAGACATAGTCTTCCCAACGTGTCCTGGGTCTTCCCCGTGGCCTCCTACCGGTCGGACATGCCCTAAACACCTCCTTAGGGAGGCGCTCGGGTGGCATCCTGACCAGATGCCCGAACCACCTCATCTGGCTCCTCTCGATGTGGAGGAGCAGCGGCTTTACTTTGAGCTCCCCCCGGATGACAGAGCTTCTCACCCTATCTCTAAGGGAGAGCCCCGCCACCCGGCGGAGGAAACTCATTTCGGCCGCTTGTACCCGTGATCTTGTCCTTTCGGTCATAACCCAAAGCTCATGACCATAGGTGAGGATGGGAACGTAGATCGACCGGTAAATTGAGAGCTTTGCCTTCCGGCTCAGCTCCTTCTTCACCACAACGGATCGATACAGCGTCCGCATTACTGAAGACGCCGCACCGATCCGCCTGTCGATCTCACGATCCACTCTTTCCTCACTCGTGAACAAGACTCCGAGGTACTTGAACTCCTCCACTTGGGGCAAGATCTCCTCCCCAACCCGGAGATGGCACTCCACCCTTTTCCGGGCGAGAACCATGGACTCGGACTTAGAGGTGCTGATTCTCATCCCAGTCGCTTCACACTCAGCTGCGAACCGATCCAGTGAGAGCTGAAGATCCTGGCCAGATGAAGCCATCAGGACCAAATCATCTGCAAAAAGCAGAGACCTAATCCTGCAGTCACCAAACCGGATCCCCTCAACGCCTTGACTGCGCCTAGAAATTCTGTCCATAAAAGTTATGAACAGAATCGGTGACAAAGGGCAGCCTTGGCGGAGTCCAACCCTCACCGGAAACGTGTCCGACTTACTGCCGGCAATGCGAACCAAGCTCTGACACTGATCATACAGGGAGCGGACCGCCACAATCAGACAGTCCGAAACCCCATACTCTCTGAGCACTCCCCACAGGACTTCCCGAGGGACACGGTCGAATGCCTTCTCCAAGTCCACAAAGCACATGTAGACTGGTTGGGCAAACTCCCATGCACCCTCAAGGACCCTGCCGAGAGTATAGAGCTGGTCCACAGTTCCACGACCAGGACGAAAATCACACTGTTCCTCCTGAATCCGAGGTTCGACTATCCGGCGTAGCCTCCTCTCCAGTACACCTGAATAGACCTTACCGGGAAGGCTGAGGAGTGTGATCCCACGATAGTTAGAACACACCCTCCGGTTCCCCTTTTTAAAGAGAGGAACCACCACCCCGGTCTGCCAATCCAGAGGTACTGCCCCCGATGTCCACGCGATGCTGCAGAGTCTTGTCAACCAAGACAGCCCTACAGCATCCAGAGCCTTAAGGAACTCCGGGCGGATCTCATCCACCCCCGGGGCCTTGCCACCGAGGAGCTTTTTAACTACCTCAGCAACCTCAGCCCCAGAAATAAGAGAGCCCACCACAGATTCCCCAGGCACTGCTTCCTCATAGGAAGACGTGTTGGTGGGATTGAGGAGGTCTTCGAAGTATTCCCTCCACCGATCCACAACTTCCGCAGTCGAGGTCAGCAGAACACCATCCGCACCATACACGGTGTTGGTAGTGCACTGCTTCCCCTTCCTGAGGCGGCGGATGGTGGGCCAGAATCGCTTCGAAGCCGTCCGGAAGTCGTTTTCCATGGCTTCCCCGAACTCCTCCCATGTCCGAGTTTTTGCCTCCGCGACCGCTGAAGCCGCACACCGCTTGGCCTGTCGGTACCTGTCCGCTGCCTCAGGAGTCCCATGAGCCAAAAGAACCCGATATGACTCCTTCTTCAGCTTGACGGCATCCCTCACCGCCGGTGTCCACCAACGGGTTCTAGGATTACCGCCACGACAGGCACCAACTACCTTGCGGCCACAGCTCCAATCAGCCGCCTCGACAATAGAGGTGCGGAACATGGTCCACTCGGACTCAATGTCCAGCACCTCCCTCGTGACATGTTCAAAGTTCTTCCGGAGGTGGGAATTGAAACTCTCTCTGACAGGAGACTCTGCCAGACGTTCCCAGCAAACCCTCACAATGCGTTTGGGCCTGCCAGGTCTGTCCGGCATCCTCCCCCACCATCGCAGCCAACTCACCACCAGGTGGTGATCGGTAGAAAGCTCCGCCCCTCTCTTCACCCGAGTGTCCAAAACATGAGGCCGCAAATCCGATGACACAACTACAAAGTCGATCATAGAACTGCGGCCTAGGGTGTCCTGGTGCCAAGTGCACATATGGACACCCTTATGCTTGAACATGGTGTTCGTTATGGACAATCCGTGACGGGCACAAAAGTCCAATAACAAAACACCACTTGGGTTCAGATCCGGGAGGCCATTCTTCCCAATCACTTATATATATATATATATATATATATATATACACAGTATATATGTGTGTTTGTGTATATACACATAATATATATACATAATATATACATATATATTTACATATACATATACACATACATATGCATATACATATATATACATTAAAGGCCTACTGAAACCCACTACTATCGACCACGCAGTCTGATAGTGTATATATAAATGATGAAATCTTAACATTGCAACACATGCCAATACGGCCGGGTTAGCTTACTAAAGTGCAATTTCAAATTTCGCGCGACATATCCTGCTGAAAACGTCTCGGTATGATGACGTCAGCGCGTGACGTCGCAGATTGTAGAGGACATTTTGAGACAGCATGGTGGCCAGCTATTAAGTCGTCTGTTTCATCGCAAAATTCCACAGTATTCTGGACATCTGTGTTGGTGAATCGTTTGCAATTTGTTCAAAGAACAATGGAGACAGCAAAGAAGAAAGCTGTAGGTGGGAAGCGGTGTATTGCGGCCGATTTCAGCAACACAAACACGGCCGGTGTTTCATTGTTTACATTCCCGAAAGATGACAGTCAATCTTTACCATTGGCCTGTGGAGAACTGGGACAACAGAGACTCTTACCAGGAGGACTTTGAGTTGGTTACGCAGACACGGTACCGTGAGTACTCTTCCAAACATTTGATCACTTGCCTGTACGTGCTTGCCGCTATGTGCATGTCACGTACGTAACTTTGGGGACTTTGGGGAAATTTATGTGCTGTATGAACTTTGGGGAGGTGAACGGTACTTTGGGCTGTGGGATTGAGTGTGTTGTGCAGGTGTTTGAGTTGTATTGGCGGGTTATATGGACGGGAGGGGGGAGGTGTTTGTTATGCGGGATTCATTTGTGGCATATTAAATATGAGCCTGGTTGTGTTGTGGCTAATAGAGTATATATATATATGTCTTGTGTTTATTTACTGTTTTAGTCATTCCGAACTGAATATCAGGTCCCACCTGCCTCTCACAGCATCTTCCCTATCTGAATCGCTCCCACTGCCCTCTAGTCCTTCACTCTCACTTTCCTCATCCACAAATCTTTCATCCTCGCTCAAATTAATGGAGAAATCGTCGCTTTCTCGGTCCGAATCGCTCTCGCTGCTCATGGCCATGATTGTAAACAATGTGCGGATGTGAGGAGCTCCACAACCTGTGACGTCACGCTACTCGTCTGCTACTTCCGGTACAGGCAAGGCTTTTTTGTCAGCGACCAGAAGTTGCGAACTTTATCGTCGATGTTCTCTACTAAATCCTTTCAGCAAAAATATGGCAATATCGCGAAATGATCAAGTATGACACATAGAATGGACCTGCTATCCCCGTTTAAATGCGTGTTTAAAAATGCAATCTTTAAAATTTCAGTGTGTAGAAATTCAGTGTTCAAAATTCATTGCAGAAAAATGTGCTGCTTAAAAAACGCAAGACCCACTTCTGGTAAATTAAAACTGAAGCAATTGATCTTGTCTCAGAACCAGCCAACGAGGGGACAAGTTTGAAGTCACGTGGCAAAAAGGCGTTTAATGCAGCACTACAGGTGGCCAGTCAATTTAATCTTCTGTATGTTCTCAGATTTCTTTTTATGAATACTTTAAACAGTAGAGCTTTCTGTGCATTAGCGAGATAATCCCAATATTCCGTAAAAAAGGCATGAAGACACTCAAGACGGCGATGAGGGAGCTAGTGATGCTAATGCTAGGAGACCTACCAACTGATTTGAAATACTTCCAATTGTAAACATCAGAATGTTTATTTACATAATGTGTAATTTGCAGAATCTGAATCATGCAGCATTGTTGTAATGTGCAGTCACTCTGTATTCTGTCTATTCAGCATTTTATTTTTGAGGGGGGCTGCATTCATACACACTGGAGGCACAATTCAATCTGCAACTTGGCACAAACCGCCAGAGTTGGTTTAAGGATGTAAAGTATTCAGTACTTGGAGAACCAAAAGAATAAAATGCACTTAAATGTGATTACAAATTTGCAGTCACAACAACACAATATTGTATATATACAGTATATATATATATATATATATATATATATATATATATATATATATATATATATATATATATATATATATATATATATATATATATGTATATGGGGCGGCATGGCGTAGTGGGTAGAGCAACCGTGCCAGAAACCTGAGGGTTGCAGGTTCGCTCCCCGACTCTTACCATCCAAAAAATCGCTGCCGTTGTGTCCTTGGGCGGGACACTTCACCCTTTGCCCCCGGTGCCACTCACACCGGTGAATTGAATGATGAATGATAGGTGGTGGTCGGAGGGGCCGTTGGCGCAAATTGCAGCCACGCTTCCGTCAGTCTACCCCAGGGCAGCTGTGGCTATGAAAGTAGCTTACCACCACCAGGTGTGAATGAATGATGGGTTCTACATGTAAAGCGACTTTGGGTACTTAGAAAAGCGCTATATAAATCCCAGTTATTATATATTCATATATGATATATACATGTATGTTTATATATATATATATATATATATATATATATATATATATGATATATACATGTATGTTTATATATATTTAAATATATATACTGTTTAATATATACATGTATGTATATATATATATATATGTATATATATACATATGTATATATATTTATATATATATATGTCATGACTTGGTCCTTGGTGTTTGCTTTTCCGGGATGCAACAGAAAGTTGGCTCGGGCGAGACGGGAATGTGAGTACATGATTTATTTAATTTTATCAAACGAAAAGCGCGCACAGTGGCGGAGAAACAACTTGGCTATGAAAACAAATACTTGCACAATGGCAGAAACTATGAACAACAAAAAACACTAACTGTGGCATTAATAAACAAAACTTACTTGGCATGGACAAAAGGAGCAGCATGAACGATGGACATGAAAAAAGTGTCAGGAATGTGCAGAGCATAAATGTGGGATGTCGTCAGAACGACAAACTGAAAACAATGAACTTAAATACTATAGACATGATTAGTGAAAGCAGGTGCGTGACGTGACAGGTGAAAACTAATGGTTGCTATGGTGACAAAACAAAACAAAAGTGCACAAAAAGTCCAAAAACAAAACCAAACATGACTAAAACAAAACATGATCACACAGACATGACAATATATATATATATATATATATATATATATATATATATATATATATATATATATATATATATATATATATATATATATATATATATATATATATATATATTTATATATATATGTATGTGTATATATATATATGTGACATACACATACATATATATGTATAAATATATATGTAAATAAATAAATATACCGGTATATATAGTAGTAAAAAATGGATGGATATATATATATATATATATATATATATATATATATACATACATACATACATACATACATACATACATATATATATATATATATATATATATATATATATATATATGTGTGTTTATAATGGCACACATTTTTAATTTTTTTAACGGCTGATTAACGCAAACACTTAATTTTTGACACTTGGGTGGTGTCGTAGCGATGGAACTTGGCTGCAGTTCACTTGCTACTAATGGGCCACAAGCGAGCACAAATGGACAAAAGAAAGTCTACCTTATGGAAATATCAGGTTTAAAGCCATGACAAGTTGTTCTCCCAACAAGAAAGGACTATTATTTACCGTGAGAAGAGCCGTCATCCCTACATTAAACGCCTGTTGCGCGCGTCATTCTAGAGGTGGGTGGTGCTTCACTTCCGAGTTCAGATTACGGTTAAAGTGGAATGATAACATAACATTTAGATTGTTACTGTGACTGCTTTAGTAAGTAAGATGACATAAAAGCTCAACAGTAATGAAAGACGGTCGGCAGGATGTCGAAAGGAGACTTTTTTATAACATGTCAAGACACTTTCTCAAAACAATCACATTCACTTCAAAATAAAAGCGCTATGCTATACATCCGGTTTAACTACGTTTAGGGTGTTTTCCTTAATGTACGGACATCGTATGAGCCGCCACACCCAACAATATAAAGTAAGATAATGTATTGTAGCGTCCAGAAGAAAACTAAGTCTGACACTCTTTTTAGCTTTTATGACCAATTTTATGCTAACAACGGGCCCAATTCCAACAAGTATTTCCTCCGTGCACACACGTCTGTCTCCGTACTTCACTCCTAGTTACACAACACTTGCTCATTCTCTGCCGACACAGTGTTTTCAAAGACCATGGGAAAGATGACCACCATAACACTCTAACGTACACATTAACACCAGACATATGCACAGGGTTGTCTTGAGCGGAGGCAGCTTGTCCGCGCTGTGGACGTACTTAGATATATTCGAGACATACCCGCGGATATTTTTCTGGCTGGCTGAAATATTGTGTAAATTATTTTCTAACATTTTCTGGTCAAGTCCTCAATTACAAAATGATTAGCAGGCACAATCATACATTTTATTAATTATGAGAAATGGTTAAAAAAATGTTCATGCTGCAATATGAAGACCAATAACTTGTACAACATGTAATTTACAGAATGTCAGAAGCATTTATTCATGTAGAAATAATACAGGTTACAGCTGTGAAAATGATCATTCTGGGGTACACTTATTAATGTTGAAAAATTATACCTATCTGTGATTAATCGCAATTAAATATTTTAATCTTTTGGCAGCCCTATATATATATATATATATATATATATATATATATATATATATATATATATATATATATATATATATATATACATATATATATATATATATATATATATTTATATATAAATATATATATATATATATATATATATATATATATATATATATATATATATATATATATATTATATCCGTGACCCACTAAGAAGGCATATTCAGTTGCTAAAACAGACCCTTTGTGTTCCTTTGTATATGAGAATGAAGCAAAGGTGGATTTCATGGAGGTAAAAGAATATTGTTTTTCGCATTATTTTAACTTTAATCACATCTGGGATTTGCAAATGAGCGTACCACTGTTAGGCATTTAATTGTATGTTGATGCCTCCTGCACTTTTGGTAGTTGATGAGGGAATTTTAGGTTCCCAACTCGTAGCAACACATCAGTCCCTGAAGGATACTATGATTGTGTACAGTTTATGCTTTTGCTTTTCCTTCTCATGACCAAAAAAATGTGTTGTTCTATTTAGAATGAAATCCAAGTTTCTTAAATTTTATTGAGGTGAAAACTATTGTCTGTTTTTCTCCTATTAGACAATTCTGGCTTTGTTGTGCTTTTAATTGGTATTTGTTTGTCAAAGTTTAGGACCATTTTACATTTACTGTTGTGGAATAGTTTCGGGAAGGCACTTTCCCATTTAAATATCACTGTGCCCCAATGCACAAAGTAAGTTCTGATAGTTGGGTGTGAAATGAATAACGTGTGTGTTGTTTATAAACGTGACCTGCTTTAACAGTCATTTCATTATTTTGTAAACAGGGAAGTGGTTTCATATCCAAATGCAAAAGTCCTCATATTGGTTGTTTGCATTCCATAAATAGGCAAAAAACTGCCTTTCATATTAATGGAAAAGTAGCCTTAAGTTTTGTAACTACTGTACAAGAAACAGTGCCGTAATTATTTTGTGATTTACAATCTTGGCTCCTGCAACTAAAAATGTTGCCTTTCCAACAGATTATAAAAAAAGGACCTTTGTAATCAGCATCCAGAAAACAATAGTTGATACAAGAGACGCACGGAGGTTAAACACAACAATGGTAATCAGTGTAGCAATCAAACTAAAATTGGTCATCAGCATTGTTTTTGAGAAAGCTGCATGTTCTTATCCATCATTTGACAAATTGTTATTCAGTCATTCAGTATAAGAAATGTGAAATTATTTCAAAGCACGCAAACTTTAATTCCGAACAGTCTGATACGTGTAATAGAACAGAATCACTTGCCTGGTTTTAGTTTATTTATAACAAATAATAAGTTAGCCTTTACGCAAACCATAAACTCTGATAGGTGTGGGCTGCACCTGAGAACACACTGTGCACTTCTGATTGGTGTTTGTATGCATGCGTGAGTGTGTATGCGACTGTACGTGTGTGTGCCTCTGTCTGTCTGTCTATGAGGCTGCCGTGCGTTAATAAATGTCCCCACACGATGTACATTTGACAGTGGTTCATAGTAGGGAAGCTAACATCAGCCTACGGTGACAGCCAAATTATCTACTAACGTTACTTACCGCGATGTACTTCCTCAAATTTGACCTTGAGTTCATGTAAGCTGAAATATCCACTTGTTTGGGGATACATATATGACAACACATTACATAACTGTTTTTTTGGTTATCTGAAGCGTGGACGTCGATTTTATGTGAGACCAGGGGTGTTTGCGTTCGTTGTTGTCGCTGCCATTGTTGTTTGCCGCTGAAACTTTATGTGCAGTTAATCATGTGACCGCCTGGCTCTGTTTGATTGGTGAAACGGAGTCAAACGTCACCAGTGACTGCATTTGATTGGTGAAACGGAGTCAAACGTCACCAGTGACTGCATTTGATTGGTGAATAGATCCTACTTTGAAGGTCTGTCTGACAAACCAAAACAAACAAAGTGTGCATTAACAGATCGATAAAAATCAGTAGCGAGTAGCGAGCTGAATGTAGATAAATGGAGCAGAGTAAAAGTAGTGTTTCTTCTCTATAAATATACTCAAGTAAAAGTAAAAGTATGTTGCCTTAAAACTACTCTTAGAAGTACAATTTATCCAAAAAGTTACTCAAGTAGATGTAACGGAGTAAATGTAGCGCGTTACTACCCACCTCTGGATACCAACGTATCCAATAAAAAAGGCTAAATAAATGTTATCCATTTATTTAAAGACATACAGTATATTTGTCTTTTTTGTCCGTTATTAGTATACACATTCAGCTTTTTTTTGGCACCATTTCCAAATTATGTGGGCTCTATCAATAACCTCACTAAAAACTTTAACGATGCCCTGCGCAACGCCATTGATAGTATAGCACCGCCAAAGCTAAAAAAATGGCCCCACAAAGGCGTACCCCCTGGTTTACACAATGTAGAAAGCTGGAACGCATATGGTGTGCAACTAAACTTGACTAAGCATGCAGTGACAGTTTAATAACTTATATACGTGCGCCTAGCTTACCTAAAACTAAATACTACTACAATCTAATCCATCTCAATAAAAATGATTTTAGATATTTGTTTAGTACAGTAGCTTCGCTAACCCAACAAGGGACTCCTCCAAGTAACTCCGCCCACTCGGCTGATGACTTTATGAAATTATTTCCTAAGAAAATTGAACTCATTAGAAAGGAGATTTCTGCCCGTGTGGGGTGTGGTCTCTCGCTGGCTTGGGGTCTGGGTGTCCCTTGCTTTTCTCGTGCCTTGTTCTCTGCCGGGTGCATCTGTCTGCGGCTTGCTGCTGACCCTTGTTGGCGGCGCGGTGGGCCGGGCTCTGGGGTTCCTGTCGCTGGCCGGCTTGGCTGCGTGGGGGCGGTGGTCCCTGGTTCCCTGGGCACCACTCCTACTGTTTGTGGGTTGGGCTCTCGGGAGGCTGGGGCCGTACTCTGGCTCCCACGCACACTGGGAGTCGAATATATTGTACATACAAATTCACATATACTCACATACATACATACATACATACATACATACATAGGTACCTACGCTCCCACATACATACACAAATACAGTACATATTTACATACTCAAAGTTCGTACATCCACACGCACATTCATTATACAAACATACACATACACATACTGTACATATACACTCACTGTACAAACACATACACACATTCTGTACATATACATTCACTGTACAAACATACACATACACATACTGTACATATACATTCACTGTACAAACACATATACACATTCTGTACATTAACAAGGTCATATGCATACGTACACTCATGCACATAATCACGTTTCATCACACATATATTAACGTTCTTGCCCTAGGTTGAACTGGGTAAAACACATGGCACACTGACAAAGCTTAACCTATTGTTACTATAACAATCTACAAGGTTAATGTAGGTTGCTTGTCTTCCCCCCCTCCATTTTTCTGCATTCTTTCGTATCTCAAGTTATCATTACGTATATGTATTGTTGCATTTGAACAACTGTATTGTTGATAATAGAGGTAAATTATTTGTATTGTTCATTATCAATAGCACTATTTCTATTGGTATTTGTATTGCTCCATTTGTAGTGTAATAATGCTCATTGTCATTTCTGTATTATTTTTTATTTTCGCTAACTGCTTATTTGCTATCGCTTTTACCATCATATTTGTACATGTCATATTTGCTGATGTTGCTCTATTGTTGTTGTTGTTGTGTTTGCTGTTGTTGTTTTTGTCTCTCTGTCTAATCCCCTTCTTGTCCCCACAATTTCCCCCTCTGTCTTTTTTTTTCTCTTTCTATCCCCTCTTTCTCCGGCCCGGCTGCACCAAATGATAATATAAATACATTTATTAAAGTAAAATACAAATAAGGCAACAAGAGAAGTATTCTACACTTCTCTTTTATAAAGTAAATCTGAACAGCCGATATGGGCATCTACATCTACTATATGATTTGCCTGAGAAGCTGGACAGGACAAAAAAAAAGAAAAAAAAGAAAAGAAAGGAGATTAAAGATAAGGCGTCCCAGCTCCAATTGGGTTCTATTAACGCAGATACACAAAACTAATACAATTTGGAACTCAAATCAGATTAGTAAGAGAAATAAAATCAAACTGTACAAATCTACTGTCAGACCTCCTTAACTGAATGGATGTGAGAGGTGGACTACGATCAAAAGTGATGAAAGAAAGTTGGACTCTTTCTAATTCAAATGTCTTAAAAGAATGATGAAGGGACGAAGAGGAAAGGTAAGATAAGAAATGTGCGAATGATATGTTAGCAATGTTAGCTTGAGTTGTTGTGTAACTAGTTTAGCCTTCTACTGTTAAATAATAGTGTCACTGTTCTCTGACAAAATAATCATTTTCCTAAAAACTACTTTTAATTGGATCAGTGTCTACTGTTTGGCAATGGACCAGTTAGTATTATAATTCAATATTATGTTCGCAAGCCTTCATTTGCATCGAACAACTCTGCCTCTCAAAATGAATCAATAGTCCTAACAATAGGCTTGTAAAACCAAGTTTAGACTTAGACTTAGACTAACTTTAATGATCCACAAGGGAAATTGTTCAACACAGTAGCTCAGTTACAATGATGGAAAGTGTAAGGATAGAAAGGACAATGCAGGTATAAATAGACTAAATAAAGCGATATGAAATATAACATATATACGAATATATACATAATATGTGTACAGTATATTATATAAATGATAAATGATAAATGGGTTATACTTGTATAGCGCTTTTCTACCTTCAAGGTACTCAAAGCGCTTTGACAGTATTACCACATTCACCCATTCACACACACATTCACACACTGATGGCGGGAGCTGCCATGCAAGGCGCTAACCAGCAGCCATCAGGAGCAAGGGGTGAAGTGTCTTGCCCAAGGACACAACGGACGTGACTAGGATACTAGGATATATACATATATATTATATTATGTCTATAACATTTATACAATATACAACAATTACCATGTAAAATATTACAGTATATGTGACAGCAGCATCATAAAATAGAGAGTAGATCCAGCAGAAAATAGAAAATAGACATTAAAAACAAAGAGAAGTAGCTGACATAGAAGGTGTCAGGTAATAGGTAGATATCATCTATTGCTGTATGGCGAGTGATTATACAGCTGGATGGAGTGCGGAATGAAGGAGTTCTTGAATCGCACAGTGCAAGAAGGAAGCTGAAGGAACTTGTTGGAGTACGAACTGCGCTGTCCCTCAATTGTCAGGTGGAGTGGGTGGGCAGGATTGTCCATGATGGCCAGCAGTTTTTCCAGTGTCCTCCTGCCCCTCACTGATACAAACGCCTCCAACTGCGTGCCAATAGTTTGGCCGGCTTTCCGGATCAGTTTATCAATCCGGTTTCAGTCCTTTTTGTTGGTGCTGCTCCCTCAACAAACCACTGCAAAGTACAGGGCACTGGCCACAACAGACTGATAAAATATATCCAACAGCCTGCTGCACACATTAAAGGACCTAAGCTTCCTCAGGAAAAAGAGTCTGCTCATGCCCTTCTTGTAAACAGCTTTGCAGTTGTCCTTCCAGTCCAGTCTGCTGTTCAAATGGACTCTCAGGTACTTATACTGCCCCACTATTGCCCCCTCCCGGCCCTGGATCTTGATGGGCACCACCGGGGTCATTCTCTTCCTGAAGTCGATGACCAGTTCCTTGGTCTTGTCCACATTAAGGATCAGATGGTTTGCCTGAGACCATTCCACAAAGTCAGCGATCAGTGTCCTGTACTCCAATTCCTGTCCCTCTCTGATACACCCGACCACAGCAGAGTCGTCAGAGTATTTCTGTAGGTGGCAGGACCTGGAACTGTACTGGAAGTCTGAGGTGTACAGGGTGAACAGGAAAGGAGACAGGACGGTCCCCTGTGGAGTACCTAAACCACTGACCACAGTATCCGACAGGGAGCTCCCCAGTCGCACAAACTGGGGCCTGTCAGACAAGTATCAGTGATCCAGGAGACAATGGATGAACTGACACCCATCCTGAGCAACTTGCCACTCATCAGAATTGGTTGAATGGTGTTAAAGGCACTGGAGAAATCAAAGAACATGATCCTCACAGAGCCCATCCCACGATCCAGGTGAGAGTGAGCATGATGCAGCAGGTAGATAACAGCATCATCCACTGCAAACTGTAGATGATCCAGGGAAGGAGCCACCAGGGGTCTCAGCTGATCCAGCACAAGTCTCCCGAGGACCTTCATGACCTGGGACGTCAGGGCAACAGGTCTGAAGTCGTTCAAGCCCGATGGGATGGGCTTCTTGGGCACCGGCACTATGCAGGATGTTTTCCATAGCACTGGTATCCGTTCTAGCTTCAGACTTAGGTTGAAGAGGAAGTGCAGGATCTCAGTTAGCTGAGCAGCACAAGTCTTCAGAACCCAGGGGTTGACTCGGTCAGGGCCTGCTGACTTGGCTGGATTGACTCTCTCCAGCTGTCGTCTCACATGTCCAGGTGTCAGACACACTGGGCTGGCTTTCTCAGTGGGGGGATAAGAAACAGTGGTGGCAGGTAACAGAGAAGGAGTTTGTGTATTGATGTTCAGGGGAGGTGTAAGGACAGAAGTAGTGGGGGGAGGGCTAGTAAGGGGTGCATTGCTAAATCTATTGAAGAACAAATTCAGCTCGTAGGCTCTATCTACACCCCCATCCAGCAGTTTGGCTTTGTTGTTGAAGCCTGTGATAGCTTTCATGTCTTTCCACACATTACGAGTGTTGTTCTGTTGGAGTTTAGCCTCTAGTTTCCTCCTGTAGGAATCTTTCCCTTCTTGCAGCTGAACTTTAAGCTGCCACTGAATCCTCCTCAACTCGTCCCGATCACCGGATCTGAAGGCTAGCTTCTTTTTATTCAGCAGCACATTTAGCTGGCTGGTGATCCAGGGCTTGTTATTTGGGTAACAATGGACAGTTTTTGTAGGGATGATGGAGTCCTCACAGAAATTGATGTAGTCTGTGATGCCGTCTGTGATGCTGTCAATATATGTCTCGTGAGGCTTACAGAGTACTTCCCAGTCTGTAGTCTCAAAGCAGTCCTGCAAGGCAATGCATGCCTCCTGATTCCTCCTCTGCACTGATTTTGTTGAGACGGGCTGCCTCCTCACAGCAGGAACAGTGGCTCTGTATGCATCTTTTGAATTAGCATACAGTAGGTCCAGAGTTTTATTTTCCCGTGTTGCACAGTGCACATATTGATGGAAAGTGGGTAAAATAGAGTCCAAAGAAACATGATTAAAGTCACCGGAAATGAGAATGGGGGCATCGGGATGTTTGGTCTATTGCTTAGCAACAGCGGCATGAATGGTGTCACAAGCAACAGCTTCGTCAGCAGAAGAAGGGACATACACTCTGATGAAGATAACAGAAGTAAACTCCCTTGGCAAATAATATGGTCAAATTCCAACATCCAGAAGTTCAATGTCCGGCATACAAACACACTCCTTAACAGCAATATGTCCAGGATTACACCACCTCTCGTTCACCAAGATGGCAATCCCGCCGCCTTTTTTCTTACCGCTCAGGAGTGTGTTTCTATCCGCCCGTGAGATTGTGAAGCCGGGTAGGGACGCGCTGTGGTCCGGGAAGTCCGCGTGTAGCCAAGTCTCTGTAAGCACATGATGCTGCACACGGCGTACTCCTTTTGAGTTCGGACGAGCCCGAACAATTCGTCCATTTTATTCGCCAAAGACCGCACGTTCCCCATGAGGACAGAGGGGATTGTAGGCTTAAATTTTCTTCTGCGCTCCTTCATCTTTATGCCGGCACGGCGTCCCCTGCGCTTTTTCAGTAGTTCCACGGGAAGGTCCGGCCGCGTTCCCCATAGCGCTGGTAAGGAGAGCGCAAACAGCTCCTCGCGTGTGTAAACAAAAGGCCTGCTGCTCCGTTGATCAAAGCCAAACACAAAACGGTCTGAAAAGAAAAAGAAAAGTAACGAAAACACACAAAAGCGCCCAAAAACCATAATTTGTGGTTTATGGAAAAGGTAAGAGATAAAAAAAAGCAAGAAAAGTTGAGAATAATACCAAAAATAAAGTAAAATGAAAGGAATTCTGTGATATGCTGCCACTCTTTCAGGCACACCAAAGACATTATGCAACATTTTGAACAAAGAACCATCATTACATGTTGGAAAAAACAAAATGAAGTGTTTAAAAAATAGGGGGAAAAAATCATAATATGACCCCTTGAAGTCAATAGGAGAATTTGCGAAAGGGTTGCTCCACCGACACAGCCACACAATTGCACAGCATTTTTTTACTTAAGCACATGGGAGAATAGGGCCCTAAGTGAAACATCTGTTCTATTGGCATGAGATCAGGCCACAGACTTGATCATTGAATAATATTACATTTAACAAGTATTTAAGAAGTCTTCAGTTGCTTTTAGCTGTTGATGATAGCAGAATCATTTCCACTGTGAATGAAAAAAAAAAAACTTCTTAGTTCAGATCATGTCAAGAAACATACTTGGGAAGGTTAGCATATCGTTGTCTACATTATCAACAGTCATGTATGCAATGAAGGTTTAAGCATGACTCCAATGGTCTGGGGTTTGACTATTGAATGAATGATGATTGAATGATGGGAAGAAAAAGTTCTAGCAGGGGTGTCAAACTAATTTTAGCTCAGGGGCCACGGGCCGGATTGATAAAATCCTGGTATAATACAAAACCCAAAACCAGTGAAGTTGGCACGTTGTGGAAATCGTAAATAAAAACAGAATACCGGTACAATTATTTGCAAATCCTTTTCAACTTATATTCAATTGAATACACTGCAAAGACAAGATACCTTAACATTCGAACTGGAAAGCTTTGTTAATTTTTGCAAATATTAGCTCCTTTGGAATTTGATGCCTGCAACATGTTTCAAAAAAGCTGGCACAAGTGGCAAAAAAGACTGAGAAATAAATAAATAAATGATAAATGGGTTGTACTTGTATAGCGCTTTTCTACCTTTAAGTTACTCAAAGCGCTTTGACACTACTTCCACATTTACCCATTCACACACTGATGGAGGGAGCTGCCATGCAAGGCGCTAACCAGCACCCATCAGGAGCAAGGGTGAAGTGTCTTGCTCAGGACACAACGGACATGACGAGGTTGGTACTAGGTGGGGATTGAACCAGGGACCCTCGGGTTGCGCACCGCCACTCTCCCACTGCGCCACGCCGTCCCTAAAATGTGAGGAATGCTCATCAAACACTTATTTGGAACATTCCACAGGTGAACAGGCTAATTGGTAAAAGATCGGTGCCATGAGTGGGTATAAAAGCAGCTTTCATGAAATGCTCAGTCATTCACAAACGAGGACGGGGCGAGGGTCACCACTTTGTGAACAAATGTGTGAGCAAATTGTCAAACAGTTTAAGAACATTTCTCAACGAGCTATTGCAAGGAATTTAGGGATTTCATCATCTACGGTCCTTAATATCATCAAAAGGTTCAGAGAATCTGGAGAAATCACTGCACGTAAGCGATGATATTCTGGACCTTTGAGCCCTCAGGGGGTACTGCATCAAAAATAAACATCAGTGTGTAAAGGATATCACCACATGGGCTCAGAAACACTTCAGAAAACCACTTTCAGTAACTACAGTTGGTCGCTACATTTGTAAATTCAAGTTAAAACTGTAATATGCAAAGCGAAAACCATTTATCAACAACACCCAGAAACGCCGTCGGCTTTGTTGGGCCCGAGCTTATCTAAGGTGGACTGATACAAAGTGGAAAAGTGTTCTGTGGTCTGACGAGTTCACATTTCAAGTTGTTTTTGGAAACTGTGGACGTCGTGTCCTTCGGACCAAAGAGGAAAAGAACCATCCGGACTGTTATAGGCGCAAAGTTAAAAAAACAGCATCTGTGATGGTATAGGGGTGTATTGGTGGCCAAGGCATGGGTAACTTACACATCTGTGAAGGCACCATTAATGCTGAAAGGTACATACAGATTTTGGAGCAACATATGTTACCATCCAAGCAATGTTATCATGGACGCCCCTGCTTATTTTATAGACAATGCCAAGCCACGTGTTACAACAGTGTGGCTTCGTAGTATAAGAGTGCAGGTACTAGACTGGCCTGCCTGTAGTCCAGACCTATCTCCAATTGAAAATGTGTGGCACGGTGGTACAGGGGTTAGTGCATGTGCCTCACAATACAAAGGTCCTGAGAAGTCCTGAGTTCAAACCCGGGCTCGGGATCTTTCTGTGTGGAGTTTGCATGTTCTCCCCGTGACTGTGTGGGTTCCCTCCGGGTACTCCGGCTTCCTCCCACCTCCAAATACATGCACCTGGGGATAGGTTGATTGGCAACACTAAATTGGCCCTAGTGTGTGAATGTGAATGTGAGTGTGAATGTTGTCCGTCTATCTGTGTTGGCCCTGTGATGAGGTGGCGACTTGACAGGGTGTACTCGGCCTTCCACCCGAATGCAGCTGAGATAGACTCCAGCATCCCCCGCGACCCCGAAAGGGACAAGCGGTAGAAGATGTATGGATGGATGGATGGCGCAATATGAAGCCTAAAATACCACAACGGAGACCCCGGACTGTTGAACAACTTAAGCTGTACATCAAGCAAGAATGGGAAATAATTCCACCTGAAAAAGCTTCAAAAATTGGTCTCCTCAGTTCCCAAACGTTTACTGAGTGTTGTTAAAAAGAAAGGCCATGTAACACAGTGGTAAAAATGCCCCTGTGCCAACTTTTTTGCAATGTGTTGCTGCCATTAAATTCTAAGTTAATGATTATTTGCAAAATACAATTTAGTTTCTCAGTTCGAACAATAAATATCTTGTCTTTACAGTCTATTCAATTGAATAAAAGTTGAAAAGTATTTTCAAGTCATTGTATTCTGTTTTTGTTTACAAATTACACAACGTGCAAACTTCACTGGTTTTGTAATTTAAAAATAAAGTCCACTTCAAAAACTGGTTTTCTTTGTTTTACTTCAGACAAAAATAGAACAAGCACATTCTGAAAATGTACACATTACTTATTAAAAATTGGTGCAGTTTCAAAATCCGCATGTAGAACACAATGAACTTAGACTTTGTCTCAGTGCATTTACAAAGGCATTAAAGTTTAAGCACCTGTTTAGCATTCTCATGTTGGCAGTTCACCATTAAAGACAATGTGGCGGTTTCCTCAAACCGCCACATTGGTGACATCCGCAACTGCCACAACTTACAACACATTCATTTTTCATCATTCAAATATTACAATTGTAATATAAACAATTATCAACATTACAACATAATAGCCAAATTAAAGATAACATAACTACAAACTTAACCAATGTGAACATGGTAGATTTAAGCATAAAATAATATAGAACAAACAACAAATGTAGAAAACACACATTTTTACAATGGAATTCAACAGGAGCAGCCATACATTTGACACCCCTGATTTATAGCGATGGAAAGGAACAACCCATGATTCAAAATATGGAAGGTCACGTGTCAAATGTGGCTGCAAGTTAAGACATTTTGAAGAACTATTAATTTAATTGTCTGTCATGGCAAAGTCTGTGGCCTGAATTCAAGCCACAAGTGCAGGCTTTTTACCCACTGAAGACATTACTGAAATTTGCAAGCCCCACAAAGAAGCAGCAAGTGAATATAGCTATGATGCACTGCCAATTTTGCAAATCATTTCCGTTATAGTGTTTGTCAACAAACTTTTTTCCGTGACCAAAAAACAACAAAGTAACTAAATAAAATGCATGTGGACAAAAACAATGTCTAAATTAACTGACAGTTTTGTCAACGAATAAAAACAAGATAAAAATGTTCACCAAAATCCAATCATGGTATTTTAGCAGCTTGTAATAGAGGAGTTATAATAAGAAACACTGTCTTTGTGAGTCATCCTGGCAGAAGGAGAGAAGTGACAATTTGCACAATATGTTATTATATTCATATGTTATGTTTACTGATGTTTACATTGTTCAGATAGAGTTGCATATGCCTATTGTATTATGCAGAAATGGTTCATAACTTCATATAGTGTCATTGCCTGTATAACATGTAGTATTTAAAAAAAAATTTTTTTTTAATGAAAACAAAAATATAAATAACTCCGGGGTTAGTGCGAAATAATGGATTTATTGCTATATCTATTGAAGAGCTGTCTACTTTTTGCTATTAATTGTATTATTAAGATGCTTTGGAAATAATACAAACCATGGTGGTTTAAAGGAAACTTTATAGATGTCT